>NW_007736043.1:129654-130934 GCF_000696425.1 Galeopterus variegatus
TGCTGTAAATTTGATGTCCCCCTCAACCTCACCAAAGCTTTATTCTCACTGTGACTGTTAAGAGGGTGGGAAATCCTATTATGGTAACTGAAAGGTGGAGCTTTGAAGAGGTGATTAGATTGTAGGTGTAAGGATACCATAGGCACTCAAATGTAAAGATACCCTGGGCACTCAAGCGGAGGGGGAGGGGGAAAGCATTCCCTAGCAATATGGCGCCCTTCTGGGTTCTTCTCCACAGTAAATAAGTCCACCCACGCCAAACCTCAGCCAGTCACAAGTCAAGGCTCACTTCCTGCCTAGCCCCGTCCAATGAGCTACCGCCCCGTCCACTGCCTATCAAAACCCGGAATGCAGCTCCCAATAAATATACTAGCAGTCCTTGAATAAAGTGGAAATTCTCTGGCAAACTGTCAGCTCGGGTCCTGTCGTCTTATCAGCTTGGGTCCGTGCGCCCTTTCATTGGTGCCGAAACCCGGGAGGAGTTCACCTTGCACCAGGGGACTCCTTCCTTGGACTTCCTCGGACCCCTCTGCGACCCCCCCGGGACTGATGGTCCGCCCTCGTCCATTTTCTCTGGCTCTGGCTTCCTTCATCCACCACCGGCTCATCCATTAGGTAAGCCCCCTTTTCCTTTTGTCAGGCTTGTAGATTATTTAAACCTTCACCCTAATCACATTCCCCTGGCCCCGGCATTGACATGTTCCCAGCCCTGGAGGCTGAACCTCCCGTTCCTACCTCTCTCTTTCTCTCACTCCTTTTAACCTTCCTCCTACCGTGTGATGGAGGCCCCGCCATCTGGTAAACCCTAGTGCTCTAGGTCCAGCTGGCTTCTGGCATTTTGCCTCCGGGAAGTGAGGGTCTAGGTGATGACCTACACCCCCTTCCTTCTTGGGTTCATCCTTGAACCCATCTCCTGGGAACGGCACGACTCATTGGGGATGCCCGCTGAGTTCCGTCCTTCTCATCTGGCCGGAGGGCTCGTTCTAATCCTCCTTTTAAACCTTCTCTCTCTCTCTAATCCTCTTCGGAATGGGAGCTTCCACCTCCTCTTTCCAGGGTGATTCACCCTTACAATGTCTCTTAAACAACCTTACCACCCTATCCCTCAAGCCTGACATTGAACCCAAACTCCTCACCAAATTTTGCACACAAGATTGGCCTTATTATCCCTTAGATAACCAAAATAAGTGGCCCCCTGAAGGCACACTTGATCTCGACATTCTCCGGGACCTTTTTAACTACTGCCAGCACCTGAGAAAGTGGAAAGAGATTCCATATGT
>NW_007736043.1:131934-133277 GCF_000696425.1 Galeopterus variegatus
CCATCTTCTGCTTCACCTAGTCAGCCTGTTCTCCCTCCTGCCTCCTCCTCCTTTGTTTCTTCTAGCCCCACTTTGCCGCTATCTTGTTCCCTGCCGACTCCCATTTCACCTGCCCCGGCGCCTTCCTTTATCCCCCCGTAACTCGTTCCTGAGGACTCCTCTCCTCCTCCACCGTGGCTCCTCTCTGTGAGTTGGCTGGAGCTGAGGGGGTTGTTAGGGTACACATTCCCTTTTCATTAGCCGATCTCACCCGGCTGGAAAAGAGATTAGGGTCCTTCACCACCGACCCCTCTACTTACATTAAAAAATTCCAATGGGTCCTTCAGGCATGCAGTCTCACACATCATGACATACTTTTTGGCTCAATCCTACCCCGACATCAAGGCTAAGCCAAAAAAAAAAAAAAACTGGAACAGATCCCTGTTACTCCCCAGACTGAAATTTTATCAGTGGCCTTCAAGGTCTTTCATAATAGGGAGGAGGAACGAGAATGGGAAAAGGAATGGCGCAAACAAAAGGCTGATCTGGCCAACCTCCAAATGCTGGCCAAAATGATTACTCAGCCTTCTAAGCGCCCTTCTGGGCCTTCAGCCTCCAAAACTCCCCCCAGCGCTTGCTTCAAGTGTGACAAAGGTCATTAGTCAAGAACTGCCCATCACCCAGAAAGCCCACCAAACCGTGTCCTAAGTGCCACGAAATGGGACACTGGGGCTCGGACTGTCCACTCACCTAAAAGGGAGACTGGCCTAACGGGCCCCAGCCATCCCGGACACCTCAAACACCTCTGGTGGGACTGGCTGAAGAGAAAAACGACTGACAGGGCCCTGAGTCCTTCCCGACCATGACCATCACAAAAAGCAAGCCCAGAGTAACTATTGTTGTGGATGGCTGACCCGTCTCCTTCCTCCTGGACACAAGAGCCACTTTCTCGATCTTAAAGGAGTTTCGGGGCCCAACCACACTTAACATTTCTCCTATAGTCAGGGTAGGAAAAAACTTATATACCCCCGCAGAACGCCTCCACTAACTTGCCACATTGAAGGCATTTCATCTCCTTTCTCCCACTCATTTTTGGTCATGCCTCAATGTCCTGTCCCTCTATTAAAAGAGATATTCTTGCACAGTTACATGTTTCCATCTCTATATCCCCATCCTTCTCCTCCTTAGCCTCATTCCTTTTAGCCCTCATTTCCAGCGTAGCGGGATATTTTAGAGCATGGATCCCAAATTACTTTTTATTGGCCCACCCACTGTATGCCCTTACAAAGGAAACCAAAATAAACCCCTATCATCTTCATCAGATAAGCCATTCCAAAAACTCCACCAGGCTCTGGTCGTGGCCC
>NW_007736044.1:0-16683 GCF_000696425.1 Galeopterus variegatus
CCTTCAAAAATGATCCCTTCCACCTAGCACATGGATTTTACTCACAGTTCAATTTCATGCCAATAGATATGGTGCATATAAACCATCCTGGTTTACAGAAAGTTTAACAATTTCCAAATTGAATTAGGATGGCTTTATTAGTTATGGAATAAAGCTGTTAATTGGAATTCAGTCTGTAATGTATTTGATAACTTACCCTCTCTTGGACCCAGGAAAGTTTTATTACATTCCGTAGTTAAATATAGTACAAATCAAACCCTGTCCATGCCTTTCTCCATCCTACAACCCTTCTCTGTGGTTGTTCCCCTTTTCCCCAAAACAGATTTTCCTTATCAGCACCTATGTCACCCTCCTATAAATCAGATTGCTTAAAATTTATGTCTGCAGTACTATCTGTACACAATCACAGTATTTTCAAATCAGCATAATTCCCAAAGTATTTTTAGAAACATTATTTTATTCGATGTTCAAATAGCACTGAGATGTGGGTAGGAAAGATTATCGTCTCTTCTTTGCAACCACTGAGGTGGAAAAAGGGGGTTAAATAATTAACCTAGATCTTAGGGCCAGGGTTGGTCCCAAGTCTTCTAACTCCCACATGAGGATTTTTTCTATGGCACTCTTTTAGCTGAAGCAGAGAGACATAAGAAGACCTTCACTTTAATTGTTCATCTTACATCATTCTTTCAGGGAGGGTCTCTGACCATGGCTAGATTAGTCTTGTTATTGGTAATATCAAATATCACCTCCCTGTTCCCTCCCATATTAGGTATATATTCTGTAATACCACAGGGAAGTAATTGTTTCTAAATGTCAGTTGCCACAGAGCAAAAGAAAAGCACACGTCTGTATAACAAGGCCAGACCATGTTTCGAAAGCAATTTTTTTTTTTAAGTTTCTGAGGCCGGAACTATCTGCTCCCATTTGAGGAACTCTGTGAAATAATATATGGAGACAGAAAAATGTTTGGGTGGATAAGCCACTTTTCATTATGATACGTTAGTATAATGTTGTTCTCAAACAAGTAATAATTTGATAATATGTTGCTCTGTTGGGACAGATGACTAAGAAATTTTCACTGGATCAGGTAAATGAGGAGAGCACAAAATCTGTGGACCAGAAGTCAAGAACCAAAGTGGTGCGTTCGCTCCTCTCCTCGAGCTGTCTGTCAACACTAAATTCTTTTCTGCAGTATAACATTGAGTCCCTGCCAGTTGAAACAGTTCACAGCCTCATCTGATTGAATTCATTTCTATCACTCCTAAAGACAACTTTATTCCAAAATATAACTGATCTCAGGCTGCATATGTTACTTTATTTCTTTTATTCCACTCTTCCAGCTTTGTCCTTAATACTCCTTCAATTCGTACTTAGGATAGGAACTTTGCAAATTAAAAGCACGAAAATATTTTACATCTGCAAAGTTCCAAGGCATATGCTTTTTTCCTTGTTACTGAAAACACTGTCCTCAAGAAAATACATACAACTGTCAGATAATTCCACAATGTTGTTGGCGGCTTGTCAATAGGGGAAGCTGATGGCTACGCGGCATCAGGTATAGTGAATCAAAGACCCCAGAACACGGAGCAAGCACCAAAAGTGAAAATTTTAAAAATAAAAAAGTAACAAATCTATTTTATCATTTGGTGTTGTTTTAAGGTTGCTCATTTTCAATGCTATGATTGATCGTTTGTACATATCATTTGTAAGATAACCTCTCAAACAGCAAAGTGAATAAATGAAACATAGCTTTAGGTGGTGTATCTGATTAAGGTTGCTCATTTTCAATGCTATGATTGATCGTTTGTACATATCATTTGTAAGATAACCTGTCAAACAGCAAAGTGAATAAATGAAACATAGCTTTAGGTGGTGTATCTGACGGAGAGTGAGAAAATAATATATTTTGTGTTATTATTAATTGAAATCTAGTCACCACTCACCTGTGTCCAGCATTCTATGAATTTAAACATGAGTTCCAGACCTATGAAAAGACTTGGGGAAAACAAATATGGGTGAAGTGGTCTAGCAAAAAGTCAGACTGTATTGTTTAAGGTTGCCCTTTTATGAAAAAAATAAAGAATTGAGGTTATAGTAAGGGTAATTAGTTACTATATTAAAACCAAAAAATAGTTAAAATTTTGTTTCTTATTGCAATAGCCACGTTTCAAGAACTCAATAGCCACACGTGTCTAATGGCTACTGTATTGGCCAGCACAGATAGAGAATATTCCTATTATCAGAGAATTAGATGATTCTATTGGGAAGCACTGTTACAGTGAATTAAACATTTCTATGTGATTCTTTCATGTATTCAACAACCCCTTTTATTGAGTGTATGCTTTTCAGGAAAGCATCATGCAGATCAGAGAGATTTAATATATAAACTCTGCATTTGACTTCTCTCCTAAATTTCTGTAGAGGTTTAGAAGGTCTTGCTCTCAGCTTCCTGTCTAGTAAAACAAAGGCCACAATGACGGTGAATATTTGGGGCTGCTGGGAAAATATTCTAGAAGAAACAAGCCTAAGGTATTATCTAGCTTCTAAGTGCTCGGTAAGTAGTTTAATTATACTAACTGTCAGGCTCACTAGATCATGTCCATAAATTTATTTCTGTGAAACAACTGTTGAATTCTTTTGTCTTTTATTATATTGTGAAAAGGTTTCTACTTTTCATTTTGAGTTACTAACAACCACCACCACAAAAATGAATGGTTATTGATTATTTAATATGAGCCAGGTGCATATTTGTCTAAACTCAAGTTCTGCTTTTGCTAAATACTTCCCAGTGACTTGTGTACCTTGGAGTAATTATTGCACCTCACTAACCCTCGTTTTCCTAAAATGGAAACTGGAGAGGATAATAGTCTTTGTGAGGATTAAATTAATGCTCTACTAAAGCTCTTAGGACAATAGCTAGCACATGGTAACTACCATTAAATGGTAGCTATTTTTATTACCATTTTCCGGGAACTTTGATAAATACTTTACATCTATTATCTTATGTTTATATCTAACACAACCCTATAGGATATATATTATCATTAGCTATATTTAATAGATAGAAAAACTGAGATATGAAGAGGTTAAGGAATTTTATCAATTTCACACAGGCAAAAAAGAGTTTGCAGTCAGGATTTCAATCAGATATTCTATTTGAGAGCCTAAGTAACTAACCTTGGTCACAGCACAAACCTTGTGGACTTACTATGAAGATTTTATGAGATAAAGCAGGTAAAACATTTAGCACGTATACTTTCAGTGATTATATTACTATTATGTTTAAGCTCATTAAGTAATGTTTTTCAGTTTGGTATTACTGTGTTTTGAGGTGAAGGGATTGTCATGGTGTTATCAGAGCGGAGGTTGTATCCAATGGTTTAGCATTACAGAGCATTTTAGAGCCATCTAATAATGCTTCTTTTGCAGTCAATGTGCCATTCCTCCTCTCAAATTTCTTTGTGCTTAATAATAATAATAAAGTACTCTATGCAAACCAGTAAGCAAGAGCTGCATGAAACAGGGGTACTGACAATATAGAGCCTTTGAAACCATGAGCCACTTTTCTGGACTAGTCTAAAATGAAATGGAAGATAATATCTGTGTATAGGGAGCTGTCCCCAGAAGTGGTACTGAAGTAAGAGTTCTGAACTTCAAGAACTACACCCAGCCAAGGGTGTACTCCCTGCTGATCTGGCATGGAAAACATCAAAGGAAATGAATCGTAGACCACAACTTTTTAACATGTTGTTCCAGCCTGAAGCAGCCTGTGAATATTAGCATAAAGCAACATAAGTCATTTTGGAAGGCACAGTGGGGGAGAGAGTATCTTTTACTGCTCCTTTTCAGAAATGTGTTAAACTACACTCTCTGGATACTTAATCTAACTATTTCTGTACCAGATAACACCTGACCTATGAAAAGGCAAACTAAATTCAAATCAAAGTCTTCATTTTAGCCACTGAGGAAAAATAAAGGCAGTGATAAGAGAACATTTGGAAATGTGGGTTGAGGCCAACAAATTGTTATGGTGCAAAAAGATAAATGGTCTTTTTGCAATATGTAATGTTTCTCATATAGCAAGGAGTGTGAATAAATCTAATTTCTGAATTTTTCCAAAGAGTATAGAATTAGATATTTTTAAAGGCCAGCATGATCTTCTAAATAATTTTGATAGTGGCCTAAAGGCAGAGGAGTCATTAATATGTATGATGATATTATTAGAATTTTTAAAAATGTGATTGGTTAGAACAATAGGTCAAAACAAACTGGATAGATTTTAACAAAAATCAAATTTAACCCTGCACAGGAATTCCAAATTGCAATTTTTCAAATTCTCTTGGGAGATATGGTTTATTAAGAACTCATGGAAAAGGAAGCAAAGAGCCTTAGTGGCCAGTAAGTTAAATGGAGTCTATAGTGTAATGCTGCCTGATGAAATTTGATGCAATCTTAGACTGTGTTAAAAGAGGTAGACTATCCATGTCATGGGAAGTGACAGAATATGTTCTGTACTGGAGAGATATAATCTAGAGTTCAGGCAGTTTACACACAGGCAGTTGAAAATATTAGGATGATGGGAGGGTGGATGTCTCCAAAAGAAGTTATGTGAGCAAGGCAAGAGGAACTGGGCTGGGCAAGAGATGCCTGAGAGTAGAAAAGAAGAAACTATATCTCAATTCTGTAGCAATAATTATATTTATGAACAATTTTTATTGTTTTATTACAATCTTAGGCTGAGTACAACTTGCCTTAGATCACTGTCTTGCACATCTACCTCCTCTGAAATTGTACAATCCAGGTAAGGTTGACTTACTCTGGGCCAATTTTTTTTCACACTGTATTGTTTATAATTGGTCTCCTCAAATCTCCTGTGAGTTTCTCAAGTCCAGGTAGCCTGGCTTGGTTAGCTTGATATTTCCCAGAGAAAATGGGACTAACTCCAGGAGGCATTTAGTGACTATTTGTTGACTACCTCCAACATGTCACCTTTTTTTGTTATTAGGTTAAACACTGTTCACAATCTGGAGGAGACTTTCTACTCCAACTTAGCTGTTACTCCTGATCTTCCATATGGACCATTAAAATGTGTTATCATTAGCGATCTCTTAAATGCCTTAATTGGACAAGTTAGGCATTTTGTATCAAGAGTGCATAGAATTCAATTGAGTTTACATACTCCAGTATCTGCATTTTAAAATTCAAAAGAGGAAATAAAAAGGCTTTGGGGTAGCAAGTGCTATAACGTAATTGGTAACACCTGCAGAGAGCAGGTGATAAATGTATAAAGAGGATGAGGGATATCTCCAATCTTTTTCTGTTGTCATTCCCAATGCACACATCCCTATTGAGAAGTATACCTCTAACTGTTCGAGTCACGCCTGTTCAGGAAAAGGAAAAATATCAAGTAGAAAAAGATATGCTAATATTAAGAGCACTTTCAGAAATGCAGTTGAAATTCTTAATAAAAACTATTTCATCTCTTTCCTTTTTCCCCACCACAATCTAAGTTATTGAAGGTAGAAATTCAAATGAACATATCTTACCAAAATATTTATTCAAATAGGAATGTTAGTGATTTTCAGATGCTTGCTGGCAGAGTGGAAACAGAAAGATAAATGACTTTCTCACCCTATTCGGGAGTTATTGTTATCTTCCAGTCTGTGATGTTCCCTCATTATCCAGAGGTACACAAATCCAGGCAGTGCATAATTTGGAAACCAAAAGTAAAATAGTAAAACATTTCTCAAGATGCTGTTACCATATCACCATTTTTTTAAAAGAATTTAAATGCAGGAAATGAAGTATGCTCATATTGGCTCTTCCCCAGCATTAAAATTCCATGCACAGAACTATGTGCATTGCTTCTCTGTATGATGCTTAGCAAATGGAAGGCTGGAAACTTAATCCGTGTAACTCCTGGGGCTTCTGAGGCAATGCTGGTGTTACCAAAGTTCATGCACCATGCCTTACAGATTGTAAAACTGAGGCCTAAGGATGGGAGGCACCCATAGCTGTTCTCAGACCCATCTGGCAATAGTTGTGAGATGAATGTCTTCCAGTCTTCCTATCAATGGACAAAATGCTCATCTGAGCTGTTCACTTCCATTTTAATCAGCCAATCAAGTCTGAAATGAGAGCTTCCTTAATTATGCTGTTGACCCTGTGCTTAGCTCTGCTGTGAAGAATCAGGAGATAGGTGCAGTTTTGCCCTCTGGGAAGCCTGACTTGACACACCTGAAACGATTAGAGAACATGACAGGACAGGATGCAATTAAGTAAGGATATGTTAAGCAGTGTTGGGAAAATATACGGAAAATAGTCAGGGCCCGTCGTTCACTTCCATTTTAATCAGCCAATCAAGTCTGAAATGAGAGCTTCCTTAATTATGCTGTTGGCCCTGTGCTTAGCTCTGCTGTGAAGAATCAGGAGATAGGTGCAGTTTTGCCCTCTGGGAAGCCTGACTTGACACACCTGAAACAATTAGAGAACATGACAGGACAGGATGCAATTAAGTAAGGATATGTTAAGCAGTGTTGGGAAAATATACGGAAAATAGTCAGGGCCCTTCAATGTTGGGAGTCTTGCCGAGCAACTGAGGTGGGCACGCACGTGCGCATGGGTGTTCCTTGTTATTGTCTAATGTGATGGCGCATGTGCGTCTTAGGTCAGCCAATACCTTAACACTCTTGCTTTTGAAATTCTGCCAATCCCTGAACTCCTTAATTCCTTATCCCCTGCACAAGATCAGGTCTCTGCTTTGCTTAGGGTGGTCTCACCAGCAAAGCTCTCCCTCTCTTAGTAATTCATGTCTTTGTTTCAGATACAAAGTGATGACCTCTTTTGTTAACCTAGTTTGATATCTCACTGATAGATGTACTTAAAGATTTATTCATTTACTTATTTGTTTGTACCCCATTTATTTCAAATAGAATATAAAATAGTTAAATATTATGAAAGGTGACCAATGGCCCAAGCTGCAACATGCAGAAGGTTGGTCTATAATGAAGCCAATAAAATTGTCTATTTAGACTTGTTGGACTTTTTGGTTTATTCAGATGAAGCATCTCCCTCTGTCATCCACATCTCTGTCCCCCTCTTCCAATGCCTACTAACATCTAAGCTTCAAGAAAATTATCACACAGTAAGGATGGAAGCTATAGAATATCATAATGTTCCAACATGTGCAAAGTCAGGCCTTTCAATGTTATCTCCCATCTCAGAATGTTTGGACACCATACACTTAAAAGAGGTTCCCAATTTTTATCCAGTTTGCTCAAAACAAAAAAGAAAACAAAAGTGGATTATTATTTGAAGTATTTAAAATCATAAAATCATATATAAATATGATATTAGCAATTATTTTCTTAACACCAAAAGTCTTCAATGGAACTGTACAAAGAACACCAAGCATCATTTTGTTTAAAGAAGATAGTTCATATTAGTTAAAGGATTTCCAATAAGAATATTATATACAAGAAGACTTCAAAAGGTTCATGGGAAAATGGAATTAAAAGATAAAAATTAAAAATATAAACTTTATTTCTCAACATAAGCTCTATCAAGTTCCAGACACTTTTGTAAGTGATGATACCAGCCATTTAGTCCATCTCTAAAGAACTGAGAGTCCTGGAACTTAATCCTATCAATGCAGTCTTTTTTTTCACATTATTAACTGAGGAAA
Organism: Galeopterus variegatus; assembly: GCF_000696425.1. Taxonomy (NCBI): domain Eukaryota; kingdom Metazoa; phylum Chordata; class Mammalia; order Dermoptera; family Cynocephalidae; genus Galeopterus; species Galeopterus variegatus. The sequence goes on from NW_007736044.1 coordinate 7,685, forward strand.
AATGGGTGCCCTTTAAAGACTTTTTTCAGATTAGAAAAAAAAAAAAATTCAGAAGGAGCCAAATCAGAACTATAAAGTGGATGTCTAATAACTTCCCATCAAAACTCACAAAATTGCCCTTGTTTTATGAGAGGCATAAGGCAGAGTGTTGTGGTGGTGGAGGACTCTCTGGTGAAGGTTTTCTGGGCATTTTCTGCTAAAGCTTTGGCTAACTTTCTCAAAACACTGTCATAATAAGCAGTTATTATTGCTGTTTGGCCCTCCAGAAAGTCAACAAGCAAAATGCCTTGGGCACCTCAAAAAAACTGTTGGCATGACCTCTGCTCTTGACCAGTCAGCTTTTTCTTTGCCTGGACCACTTTTACCTCTTGGTCGCCATGGCTTTGATTGTGCTTTTTCTTCAGGATCATACCAGTAAAGCCATGTTTCATTTACTGTTATAATTCTTCAAAGAAATGTTTCAGGATTTTGATCCCACTTGTTTAAAATTTCTATTGAAAGTTCTGCTCCTGTCTGGAGCTGATCTAAACTCAAGAGTTTTGGACAATCATTGAGCAGAAAGTTGCTCAGCTGTAATTTTTCAGTCAGAATTGTGTAAGCTGAACCAGTTATGTTATCTAGGGCTATTGTTTCTGCTGTTAACCGTTGATCCTCTGCAATGAGAGCACAGATGAGATTAATTTTTTCCTCACAAATTGACGCAGCTGGTCTGCCGCTGCTGGCTTCCTCTTCTACATCGTCCTGTCTCTCCTTAAAATGAGTTATCCTTTTATAAACTGATGACTTCATTGGGTCATTGTCCCTACAAATTTTTTGTAAAGCATCAATTATTTCATCATTCTTCCACCCAAGTTTCACCATAAATTTGATGTTAGTTCTTGCTTAAGTTTTAGCAGAATTCATATTGCTCTGACAGGGGCTCGTTTCAAATGGATGTCTAATCCTTCTTAATGCCTCAAACTAGATGCAATTCAGACATGTTATAACAAGTTAGCATGAGTTTATTTTGCTGCAAAAAAATTTTGCAATTCATGCTTAGTGTTTTTATAATATGAATTTTCCACGGACTTTTTGAAAACCCTTCATATATAATTTTAGACATCTTCTTTATTACAGTAATTTTTAAATGGTATTGAAATAGTGTATCTACTTTATCTAGGCTTAGTGTTGTAAAAGGCCCCAAAATTTGTTGAAGACCCCTTATATTAGAGTGACTTATGTATGGTATGACAGCTCGACTTCTGTAAGACTTATTAACTCCTGAGAGAGCTCATTATCTATTTTATAAATGAGAATCAAGTTCCCTAGCACGATGTGTTTATCCATGATAAATATCATGACTCCCCAAGAGCCTCTATATCCTCTGAGCAAGCTTGTCTGATTGCTGCTACAAAGTGCCCACATGGCCCCCCCACTCTCTCTGGTTCCTATCTCAATGTTTTCTTTATACTCTTCACCCAAATATATGCTATTCTTTCCATCCTTTATGCCCACACTCTCTCTTTCCTTTCCAATTCCTTAGGTAACAGGAAGGTATGTGCTATCACTTCAAGAGGATCCCTTTCCTTCTCTGAAATCACTTACACTTTCCCAGCCAATGCCTTCATTTATTTATTCATTTGAAATATTAATTTTTGCCATGCTGGAAAATATGCTAGACATTTGTCAATTACCACCTATTGCTTTGTATCATAGTTATTTATCTGTGTACCTGTCTTATCCTCCCTTGTTATGTGTTAACTCCTTTGAGTGCAAAGGATGTACCTATTCCATCATTTGGTACTTAATACATGCTACATGGATGAACAAGATTGTCTTTGGCATGGTGGGAGTGCTCACAGAGGTGAATCACATAAACAACATGTGATTTAGCTATCAAACAAGGATCTGACCTAATCTGGTTTATTTTTCACCAATTTTTTCTTGATATTTAAAAAAAAATGTTCCTTCTGCAATGTATGAATCATAAGCCCTCTGAGAAATAGAATGCATGAAATAAGTTTTAAAACCTCCAGCTATTGGTAATTGTCAATCATTTTAAAAAGTCTATCAATTTAGCTCAGATGCTGCAAGAATTCTGTGTGCATGAATATCCCTGAGGACATCATGTATTCCTGACATTATCCTGTTTATGGATCTCTCAAAAGCATGCAAGATGCCTCACAGAGGCTTGTTAAGATAACTAGCAGTAATCAACATCATGCAAAGAAGGGCAAGGACACTACCATGTGTCCCCTAAGTTTGGAGGGCAGAGAAATTGGTATTATTTCTTCATGACCACTAAAGACTGCAATGGGTACATTAAAAGCTGGAATTTTTATTAACATGTATAGCACCTGGGGTGGTTTAAGAAACAGAGCTTGCGCTGGAGAGTGAGAAAATAAATCTGGGTAAAACAGAACCTGTAGCCTCAAGGTGCTCACATTTATTGGTTTCCCAGTCACCTTCATCACTTGGCAACAGTGGGAGGGGCTCGTTCTCGTCTCTCTGAAGTTTGTCCTCATTCAGCAATCACCGGCACATCGTCCACACCCTCTCTCCTTCTGTGCAGCAGTCTCCTGAGACTGTGGATTCTATTCCTTTCCTTCCCCACCTGTCTTCTCTGAGAGCTCATCTGCTTTCAGCACTTCCTCTCTCACCAGGATGTAAATGACTCCCAAATCTATTTCTCTACTTTGCACGTCTATCTCTCTACATCATAGGGTACTTACTGCAAGCTGCTGGCAGGCAATCATTACTCAGTAAATACTCACAACCTGATTGTAGGATAAGATGGAAGTGATCTTCTTTCAGATAAATGCATAAAGGGCTTTTCTGGGTGAAGATGGCTTTGCCCTTTCTAAATTCAAAACTAGAGAGAAAAGAACAAAATTATTATTGGTAAACTCCGTGGAGGAAAGGACTGTATAATTTTTGTTCAGTGTCTATTGTCTTATCTGCTCAGCACTGCCTTTTTGCTTTAGGATTGGCCCCTCTACTTCCATTCCACATTCATAAGGGCCATATTGCCAAGTGATCAAATCCCAAACCCACTGCATGGGCATTTGACCCACACTAGGCCAAGGACCCCCTTCCTTGGGATTTTTGAACTTGGAACTAATAGGGTACTCTCTTTGCTGGTGTCTGAAACTGGAAAATAGAAAACCCTGGAGATGTTTACCATCATTGAGTCACTAATAAACTACTATGTGCTAACCACCGTGCAGTGAAGAACCAGAACAAGAGCCTTGACCTGCTACTACAGGAAGACAGATGATAAGTTAATATGCACATACATATATGGGATATTGGATGGGATAAGCCAGAAACCCACTGTCCAAAGAAATCATTAGCTGTGATGTCCAAACTCAGAAAAGGAAGGAAAGAAAAAGCAAAAGTGGAATGTTCATTGTACACATGCCTATTTTGCATCCTCATCTCTACGGTTTTTAAACGTGAAAACAACAATAAAAGTAATTATGACAATAACTACACTTACTGAAGGGGTTCAAGGTGTCAAGCAACGCATTCATTAGTGTCTGTATCTTAGATAATCCAGACAATCCAGATAATCCCTTTGAGATAGCACTAACATTTGCCTGATTTTATAAATGAAGAAACTGAGGCTTAGAAAGTTAAGTAACTCGGCTAAGGTCACAGAGTGGGAAGCAGAACCAGTTGTCTTCCCCTAGAATCCCTGCTGTTACCACTCACTATGTCATACTGCCACTGAGCAGCTTCCAGGTACCAGGAACTGTACTAAATGGAGTACATCTTCCCTTAAGGAGCTTACAGCCAAACTGGAGAGACAAATCCAGAAAGGGCCAAGTGTGACACAGTTGCTATTGATACACAGGAAAAATTACGTACTAATACAGAAAGTGTGTGTGGACTTGAATTCCCAGCTGCATTTAACCTTTTGGAGTCATCCAAGGGCCAACCCCACCTGCCTCCAAGCAGAGCAGCTCTGGCTCATGTGCCTACTGCCTATGCATAAGGCTGGATACAGGAGAAGGCTCTCCTGGGTGAAATGTGGAAATGGGATCCCCGTTCAGCCTTGATACTTGGAACAAGGTGACCTTGTTGTTTGCTAATAAAGTGCAAGAAATGAAGGACCATGGTAGAACACCTCCCCAGCCTAACTCTTCTTTACAACGTACTCAAAAACTAGCACTTAGGAATGTCCTTAGAACCTCCTCCAGGCAAATGCACTGGGACTGCGAGTGCTGAAAGATAGGCCATTCCAAATATTACTTCAGCATCAAATGGAGAGATGCATTTTAACTCTCCGTCAAATGCAAAATTATCATCCAATCTTCAAGGATTTTACTCAGTGGTTGTTTTTCTTTACTGTTTTTCTTTCTCTCTCTCTCTCTTTTTTTTAAATATAATGCATTTTTATTAAATTGGCTGCCAGGGAATTAAAGAAGTGGAAAGCAGGAATACACAATTCCCTCACTCAGTCATCCATTCTGTTTGCCCACTTTTCAACTTCCAATTTGGCCTTCCTACTAGAAAAGCCCAGGTCAGGAATGCTGTTTCCCAAAAGGCATGACCTGTGGCATGAGAAGCAGCTGCAGGGAAGTGGGGCTGGGGGAAGAAAGGGCCAGAGAAATGTAGCAGAAAAGTAGTTTAGGAAGGCATCTTTAGAGTTCTCTTAGAAGCTAAAGTGCCTGGAAATTGAATGTCAAAGCCCAGCCAGGTTTTTCTTCCCTAAGGGCACCTTTTCTCATCTGGAGAAATATTAAGTTCATTTCGACATTGCTCTTCCAGAATTCACAATTGATACCAGTTCAGGGAGGCAGCAGAGGCAAACCCAGGACAGGCAGCCTCCTCCGCAAGGGTTTCACACCCCCTGCTCCCCCGGGCAGAATTCATCTTGTTCTGGTCCCCCAAGAACAGGCTCCCATTCCTTCCTGGGTCCTCTCATCCTAATAATCATGCTTAGTAGTGACCCTTGCTAGATTACGGAATTCTAATCACTAGGAACTTTGTCTCATTCATCTAGAATGCCCCAGAGTTTGCAACAGTGGGAAGAGCATGGGTTTTGAAGTCAAGTGGATCTAATTTGAGCTCTGGTAGTTACGTCCAACAGGTGAGTGTCTGACAGATTACTGAACCCCTCTGGAGTTCCATCTCCTCACCAGTACAAGGAAAAGTGATAATACATGTCTAGCCAGGTGGCTCTCATCATTAAAAGAAAAACTAAAAATAGCTCATATTTATTGAAAGATTGTTTTGTGCTAGGCACTATTCTGAGATATTTATATGCATTATCTCCTTGACTCTTTCTAACAGACCATGAGATAGATCCTAGCATGAGTTCCATTTTATAATTATGGAAATTGAGGCAAGTTATATAACTTGCCTAAGGTGTTTAACCTAAATGACACGTGACAATCACAATAATAAAAGTAATAATAGCCACGCTTCATTGTAAACTAACTATATGCCACAGAAGTGCTAAATATTTTATACGTATTATATCATGTGTTCCCCATTTCTTCAATTGTGTGTCTTAGAAAGACATAGAAACTGGCGGTGGCTACTCAGCCATTATGGAACAGAGCAGAGATATAACCCCAGGCCTTTCTGATTCACAGCCTTTGAGTTTAACCATTACTGACTCCCTATAGATGGCAGTTTCACCGTGGAGTAGCCCTTTAATACATTTTGTTAAATCAAATTGACACTATGGGGAGTTTTCCATTCAGACACATTAAACTTCTTATGGAAAACATAGGTTTCAATTTCTATGCACAGTGGATTTGATTTTCTTTTTAGTTTCTTCATGGAGAAGTGGCCTAAAAGAGAGAACAGAGAGGAAGAGTCGGAGGGGTACGGCACTCGACCTCAATTTTCAGCCCTTGAAATGAAATGAGCTCGCCAACTCACCAGCTCTTTAACGGGAGGACCGAAATCCACAACATTCATTGCAGGTTCCCGAGCTGCTGGGCTCCATAGCCACATTTATGAAAATGGATAAAAAGCACCTGGTCTGCAGGCTTCACTGCCAAGACAATACTGGTAATATACACATCCAACAAGAGGGGCTTGATTAAGTATGATCCATTATCTTGTGCCACATCACGCATCCATAATATCGCAATTATGCAGACTAGGGAGAACCATAGAAGAATGCTTAAAATGTTTACCATACGACATTTACTAAAAGTATACAATGTAATGCAATTGCATCTAAGATACGGATATATCTCAAAATTTAAATCAATAGTTAATATAAAAGGAATTAAACATTTATATTAAAATGGTAGGATTTTGGGTGGTGTTTTTTAGATTTAAGAAATATTCAATTGTTTTGACACTAAAAATTCAGAATTAAATGTCAAAATGCACTGAAGACACTGCCCCAAGAGGAGTGCCATGGAAGAACAGGCAAGGCCTGCTCACAATTCTTTCTCCTTGCCATTATTTCCCTGCCCCAATGATACAAGGGACACTGACAAAGAAATCACATAAGTGGTAATAAGTTGTTCTGTAGTCCACAGGACACGTCTGCATGTTGTTTTCTCTGATGCGTAAGTCAGTCAGGATGTGCTGTACTAACACCACTTTTCAAGGGAAATGCAGAATATCCAGAAACCTCTTGCTCACTGGACCACAGGGGTGCAATGGTGAGTCCTGACTTGAGCCAGACTTTTCACACCTCGCCCTGCACCGGACAATCCTGGTACTACAATGACTGCAAATAGCAGTTTGTGTATTTGGGGAGTAGACAGTCAACATGCTGATTCTCTGAAGGTTATCAGAAATGTGCTTCCTGATTCACTTTTACTGTCAGTCTTAGTTGGAGGTGTGAATAATGTTACAAGACTGAAAGAAAGATGCCTTTGGAAACCGGGACACATTTGCAGTGGTGACCAGGATGCCCAGCTATGCATTTCCCTGTCTTTCTTCTGAATGTGCATTTGCTGCAATCCCATTTTCCTTCAAGTCCTTCAAGTTCTAGTCCCTTTTTCTGGTCTCCCCTACTGTTCTCCTCCCAACCACACCTCTCTGAGTTGGGAAGGCTTGTCTCTGTGCTCCTTCCTGGGCTGATTCAGAGTTTTAGCCCTGATCTATCTGCAAAATTAAAAGCTTAATTCCTGTGTCAGAGAAGATGATTTGGAAAAAGCATTTGGGAAGTCATAAAATTACACAGTTCTGTTCGACAGCCAAGGTATCACTGTTCCTACCTTTACTGTCCCAGCAGCAAAGGACTTGTAGGTGCAACACCTGCTGTGTGCAGAGCCTCAGGGCAGACAGCAATGGGGGCGGGTCTCGGCTTGAAGGCTTCATACTTCAAGGAGAGTAAAAAGCCAGTGTTCTTTGTGATGTGACCAACAGTATATCCTACATGCTCCTCCCTGCCCAGTCCCATGTGAAAGATGCTGCCTCGAGCACTTACACGACCCTTCCAAAAAGGTACATGCTAAAGGCACACTCAGAAATTTCTCTCTCTCTATCTCTCTCTCTCTCTCTCTCTCTCTCATCTCACACACACACACACACACACACACACACATTCACTCACACGTAATAATTCCAGGAGGTCAAGTCCAGGCTTTTTGAAACATATCAAAAAAATCTATGTCCACACTAACCTGGGATCTAATTTCCTGCCCCAGCCCCTCTGTTTAATAAAGAAAGAGGCTGCCTATCTAGCAGCACTTTTGCTTTTATTCAAGTTAAGCCTTCTCTCCTGCCTTGGTTGTAGGTCATGATCTTGGCTGCTCCCTGCAGATTGAAAAGGTTGACTCCTAGATCTTTACGTGACCAGCTTAATTCTAGAGAGACTGTCTGAAGTACTTCACCGTGTTTTAGTTTCCACGTCATTTATCACTGACATCGTCTCATGCATGAAAGTGCAAGGAGATTTAAGGAGCTGGCATTTGCTCACAAGGTCTCCTTTAGTGGAATAGTGCCTCACATGCTACTTAACTCGCACTGCCACTGAAACATAACTCTCCTCTCCCAGCACTTGTCTTCCATGGAACAGCACAGCCCTCAGCAAGTGGACAGCGCTACTCAGAACTCTCCATCCTATCCTGCTGAAAAGTGCGTGACACCCACAGGGGTGGGTCACAACCTGTCTGCACTTCAAATCCCAGGTCTCAAAAACAGCCAGAAAGAACCTGGTTTTGTGAGAGCGAGTCACCTGAATGGCCAAGAAATCCTCTAACACCACACAGAAGACGAATTAAGAAAATACCCCTTCTTTGAGTTAGGAGACTGATTTTTATGCCTCATTTTGGATTTTCACTTGTTCAATTTACTTTCATTCTTCAAACCCAGCATTTTTCTTAGTCTCTTAAAATATTAAAAATAAAATTAAAACCAAAGAGAAAATCTTGATGATTTTGTAGCTGGTTTTATTTGACTCCTGGTTCTAAATACAGGACTTCTAATTTCACAAAAATAAGCCCCTAGAAACAGGATTCTCTGGTAAGGCTGTCAATAATCAGGATTCTACAGTGCAAGGGTCATACGAACTATGTTTCCAAAATCAGAAGTCACACAAAATTGACATTTTCTCCAGAAAGGCAGACACCGTATTTTCAAATATTAATTTTCTGTTTAGTCGAAAGAATTTTCTCTTATTGGTTCTGCTTACCTCTTTCCTGAGTTTTAAAAATCTGGTGTAGATCTACCCTTTATAAGTAACCCCGACCACTAGCCCTAATGCGTGCGTACACATGCACACAGACACACAGACACACACACACACACACACACACACACACACGAGGTTTCTGCTGCTTGATCCTACATTGCCTCAATTAAAGAGATTTGTTTGTTTGAACCTTAGTGTCCTCTGAAACTGTGATTAGCCATTGAGAGTGAGCAACTCCCTGAAATGACATGTTTTAAACTGGTAAGACTTTTGCTTACACCTACAGATAAAGCCTCTGTGACATTTATATAATATTAAACTTGTTACATTATTCTTAAACCTTTCTTACAATTGTAAGTGACAATTAAAGGTGACAATTATTTTATCTATTTGTTTCTAAGCTAAA
>NW_007736044.1:17150-37635 GCF_000696425.1 Galeopterus variegatus
CTCCTTTCTAATTTCGGTGTAAATGTATGTTCTGTCCATTTCTACCAGTCAGGGCCTACTTGTAGGATAAATAAGTTGCAACTTGTTTATTTAATTGCAAGTTTCTAGGAAGTGTCAATGTCTAATAATGCTTCTTCTCCCACGACTCCTTTCTAATTTCGGTGTAAATGTATGTTCTGTCCATTTCTACCAGTCAGGGCCTACTTATAGTATAAATAAGTTGCAACTTGTTTATTTAATTGCAAGTTTCTAGGAAGTGTCAATGTCTAATAATGCTTCTTCTCCCACGTTGTAATTAGTGATAAAATTCCATGATTTAAGAAAATTCCTTTGGGTTAAGGAAATTCCCCTTGTTAAAATGAAAATTCTCTTAAAAGATATAATACAATGAGTCATTATCTGACATGTGCCTCACTGAGAAGTTTTTGTATGGAGTCTTTTATCACATGACAGTCATTACATGGACCAAGTAGGAAATGGGAAAAATAGGTCTGGAGTCTGGGCATTTTAACAAGGGATATGTCCATGAGTCACTCAGAGAAAATGGATACAGAAAAGGGAGGCAGGAGGATGCCAAAAATCATTGATTTTCTTTTCTGTCTATTGGCCATGTTCCAAAGCTGCTACCCAGGTTAGAAAAGGAAGGTTGACATATGGACTGCTGTGATATTGTCAAAGAAAAATTGTATCAGACAGAGTTAAATAGACAAAGAAGACTTTATTTAAGACTATTGCAATAGAAGAGAAGATTGAACTCAACTCCACTGAAACAAAAGTGAGGTTTTTTAAGTACTGGGGTGAGCTAGTAGAAAGTAGTGGAGGACTTTACCAGGGAAGTTGGTCAATGTGATTAGGCCATCGATGTTTGCAAATTGTCCCATATCAATGTTAAGCTTCTACCCTACCAGAGAGACTGAGAGATAGGAGGGCTATATTTCTGGGTGATTATATTTCAAAGGCATGGCTTCCAGGACCTTGAGAAAGTCATTCATAGGTTATAAAGCTGGTAAGAAGCTGGGAGAAGATTTACATCCCAAAGGGGCTGAGAAAGAATTTACAGTTGCAAATACTGAAGTAAATGCTCTAAGAAAAGGGAGGTCAGGGGACTGAATAAAGTTTAGTCAAGCTGAAGGGAATGTTAAGACTGTCTTGATGAATATGCAGTGTCTTAGTACATTTAGGCTGCTATAACAACCGACCACATATTGGGTGGATTATAAACAACAAAAATTTATATCTCACAGTTCTGGCTGCTGGGAAGTCCAAGATCGAAGCTCCAGCAGATTCAGCATCCAGCAAAGGCCCACTTTCTTGTGCATAGATGGCACCTTCCAGCTCTGTCCTCATGTGGTGGAAGGGGGAAGGCAGCTCTCTGGGACCTCTTTTGTAAGGGCATTAATCCCATTCATGAGGGCTCTACCTTCATGAACTAATCACTTCCCAATGGCCCTACCTTCTAATGCCATCACATGAGTGATTAGGTTTCAGCATAGAGCTTGGGAAGGGACCCAAACATACAGATGATAGTGCATAGTAATACAGTTGAACAAGTAATGAGCACTTGCCAATTTTTGGTGCTTCACATTTGCTACCCATTTACAGCAATGTGTTATTTTCCCCATTTGCATGTGAGAACATTGAAGCACAGAGAGACTAAGTTATCTACCCATGGGTACACAGAACCCAGGCAGTCTGGCTTGGCAGCCAACATTTGTAACCACTCATCTTTTTGCTACTGGTATGGTAGGTAGTCAACCCTAGCATCTCAATGTCTGACCTTAAAATGAATCCTGTGGTGGACACACCCTAAAGTGAGCCACAGTGAGTGACACCCTTGTCACCCCTTGAATGTAGGCAGAAACTGAGACTTGTTTCCAGATGATAGAATATGGCAAAGGGGGTGGGATAGATTTGTATGATTATGTTACATTAAAGTTTAGTAAAGCTGAAGAGAATGTTAAGACTGTCTTGGTGAATATGTCTTGGAAGACTCAGTCTTAGCAGCCTGGATTGAGATTCTCAGTATGATTTTGAAGAAGTAAAGTGTCATAAGAGGGCCTATAAGAAGGCCACATTGTAAGGAACTGTGGGTGGCCTCTAGAGCACACAGCAGGTGAGCCAGAGGTAACAGCCAGCAAGAAAATAAGAACCACAGGCTTACAACCAAAAGGATCTGAATTTTTCCAGCAACCACATGGGCTTGGAAAAGGACCTCGGGCTCCAAGTGAGAACATAGTCTGGCCAGCACCTTGTAAGATCTTAAGCTGAGAACTCACTTAAGTCATGCCCAGACCAGACACCTGACTCATGGAATCTATGAGACACGTGTGTTGTTTGAAGCTGCTGAGCTTGAGGTAATTTGTTCACTTTCCTGTTGTCTTGCATTTACTGCAACAACCTGCTAAAAACTCTTCCTGTCTCCGGTTTTGCTCTCCTTCAAAACTTCCTGCCATAGGTATCTTTTCAAAATGTAATCTTGATACGTGATTCTTTGGCGTCAAATGCAGCAATAGCACGTGCAAATCCACAGGGCAAAGCCCAAACTCCTCACTATACTGTAAAAAGCCCTTTCTAGTTTGGGTTCAAATTACCATGTTTCCTAATCTCTAGCCACCTCCTTTATGCACCGCTCATTCATTCATTCTTCCCATCGACCTACGGTTATCCAATGTCAGAAGCTGTGTATGTGTAGCTATTGTGTACATGAAACTTAAACAATAATTCTTCTCCCAAAATAAGCCTCTATTGTAGTTAAAGAGACAGACAATTTAATCAGCAATCACAACTCAGCACAGAAAGTCCATGGCTTAAAGAAACAAATGGTAAGTTTCCGATTCCACCATTTACTGTTTCTGAGAAGTGGAAGAAGCCAACTTTTGTCTCTGAACTTCAGCATTCTCACATATAAACACTGGAAATAACACCTATCTCAGCATCACTGAGAGGGATTAAACTAAATGATATAAATAAAGTTATTAGCATAATGCTGAATACAGAGTGAGAATCCAATAAGCTCACATATAAACACTGGAAATAACACCTATCTCAGCATCACTGAGAGGGATTAAACTAAATAATATAAATAAAGTTATTAGCATAATGCTGAATACAGAGTGAGAATCCAATAAACAGTAGTTGAATTTTGATATTACATTTGTGTTTGTATTTGTCAACACTTACATATTGTGCAAGAAGGGAGGAAGGACAAGGATTGCAGAGGGGGTGCAAGGCAGGGTGCCCGGGGGAAATGAGCTCTGGGATGAGCATGGAAGGATGATGGGACTTAGATCCAAAGGAGGAGTTTCCAGGCAGGAGGACATGTGGGGACACAGACATCTGGAATAGCAGGATGTGTTGCAGACACAAATAGCTGGGTGTGTCTGAGAAATGGGTGCATGTGGGAGAACTAGTTCAAACTCCTCTTTTTCCAACACCCATCTTTACTTCCAGACAGAATAAAAAGAAAACTTAATCTGTTGCTTACTGTATGCTAGACATTTTTTGAAGTGCTTTATCCATATGAGTTTACCAAATCCTATGCTACTATTATCCCATTTTGCAGATAAGGAAAGTAAAACCAAGGTCACACAACTATTAAGTGCTCAATCTGAGATTGGAACCCAAGCAATGGGAGAGCTCTTCAATGCAGTGTGGATACATTTCCAAAGTCCACCAAAGCTGACACACATAAACATATAAGCAAGGAAGCAAATAGAAAAAACAACTAATTGAGTAGATTGAATCATTGACGCTTACTTCGGTCAGCCCCTCTAACAAAAATGAGAAAACTGGTGTTCAGAAAAGCAAAGTGACTTTCCTTTCATGCTAAAGCTAGTTAAGCGGCAGTTCTAAGGCTAGAATCCAAATACCTTCAGCAACATAAATGAACTTGTACTGTGTCTGTGAATATATATCCATATTATATATGCACACATATTGTGTTTATCTCTACTCATATTTATATGCATGTATACATGGATGTATGTACGTTTGTCAGGGATATTTACTTAGTAGAGTAAGTAATTTGCTGGATCTCTGCCCCCAGAAACAATGGGCTTAGCATTTAAAATCAATCAGACATGGCCTCCCAGTCAAATACAGCATTGAGAAAGCATCCTTTCAAACCACTTTAGAACATACACAAGTTGAATCAGATACAGTGCTCTTTGCAAAAACCTTTCAGTCTTACTGAAAAAAAGAGAGAGAATATTTAAAATGATTAAAATATAGGTTACTAAGGTATATATTAAAAAGTGATTATATTAGAATACAGATAATTCAAAAGGCCCAAGGTCATCAGGCATCATTTTTTTTTTCCAAAACACATTACAAAATGTATCTAGCTTCCACACATAATGTCCTCATTTCATCATTTAACAAATATTTCTTGAATGCCTACCTAATGTGGTGTAGTTTTCTTAGGCATTTGGAATATAAAGCAGACACAATCCCAGACCTGGTGAAACGTACATTGCAGCAGGGGAAGATAAACAATACATAATACATGTAACAAAATTATGTAATATGGTATACAGTGGTAAATTCCAGGGAACAAAAAAAGTCGATCAAATAAGAGGGATCTGCAGGTGGGCACTGCAGTATTAAGTAGGGGTGTCATGGTAACCCTTTAAAGAAAATGATAACTGAGGAAAAACTTAAAGATAGAGAGATAGGCAGTTAGACATTGGGGGATAAGAGTCTTCCAGGCAGAAGAAATAGTGAGTGCAAAGGCCCTGGGGCAGGAGTGTGCCTGGCATGCTTAAGAAATACCAGGAAAGCCAGCGTGGTTGAAACAACATGACTAGCCCCAAGAAATCATAGGAGGAGAGGGGACAGAGCCAGATCATCTAGGGCTCTCTTCCCCATTTTGAAATGAAGAGTCACCACAGGGATTTGAGCACAGAACCTTCACAGCCTGATAAATGTTGTAGATGTTTCTCAGGGAGGACTGCATAAGAATGTTGCAGTCATCCAGGTGAGAGATGGTGGTGGCACTCTGTCTAGAACCTGTAAGAAAATAATCTAAGTGGTTCATTTTCAGAAATAATGCAGGCCCAGCCCAAAAGTTGTCTGACTGGTCCAGCCCATTCCTGGGGGGGTCACTGAATAGATAAAGTTCTCCCTGAGATGGCAATGAGTTACTAGCCCTTTATTCTTCTCCTCATTGCCTAGTGTTTCTCCTTTCATGGGGTTTCAGTGGGCCTATTTCACAGGCTTGTCCTGAGCCCTCAGACAAAGACATTTTCTACAAGGGCGTAATAAATCGGGATAATCTTAGGGGTCATCCAGGAAGATTGTGCATCCCGCAGTACTCTCAACCAATAAGGAGGTGAGGGAATTGTCCCAGCAGGAGCAGGGACTTGCACACTAGGGAATAAATTGCTTGCTACAGGCCTTTTCTGTGTGCCTGCCCTTTAGACACCGGAACCTTGCAAGGCTGTGATTAAAGTCTCACTTCGCTGAACCTCGTGTCTCCACGTCCAACCTTTGGCCTTGGATGGGTGAGGGCATTTCTCACAAACCTGCTTTGCAATGACGAATAAAGGTGGGGATCATTGGTTCATTCTCAATCACAGAGGGAAAATTCCAACACTTCACCATTAAGCATGATGCTGCCTGGAGATTGCTTGGAAACTGACAATTTATTCTTAACTTTTATTCCTGATTCTTTATGTTATTTTTAAAATCACGAGTTTGTGTTAAAGTTTATCACATGCTTCTTCTAACTCAGTATGATTTTTGTCTTTAATTTATTTAAATGCACTAGATTACATTGACTGATGTTTTAATATCAAAATAATCTTGCATGCTTAGGGTAGACCCCTCATGGTGCTTTCATTTTTTGGTGCTTAGTTACTTTTGACTGTGTACTGTGCATTATCCTTTAAAAAATTATTTGTGGCAATTATTTTAGCCATGAGTCAGAGGTTCTTTTCTTCAGGGAAACTCTGTTTGCCTGCCAACACTTGATATTCTCAAATTTCTGTTTTTTTTTTTTTTTTGCCATTAATACAAATTTAGTTCCTGGGTGATTTTTTCTCTTTTTCTATTTTCTGAAATAAACTGTGTATCATAGGAACTTTTAAATTTGTTTATCATTTCTTTGCTTTCTTTTTTTTTCTTGATTCTGTAGGACTAATAAAGATTTCTGTAACCATTTTTTCTTCACTGGTTTAAAGTTATGAATTATGCTTCTAATAATCAAATACCCAAACTTAACTACACATTTTTTTCTAATAAAGTCAAAAGTTATTCAATGTTTTTCCCCACTTCCAAAATTTGTCAAGAATCTTAGCATGCTTTAAAAGTGCATTAGCATTGCCATTATGTTATTGCTGTTTATAATTTTAGTTGTACCTTTTCAAAGACAAAAAATCTTTTTAATCTAGAGACATAGTGTGTGTGTGTGCATGTGTGCAAGCAATTACATTATTCTTGTCAGTGCTCTGAGTTCACATCTCCTCTACCTGAAGGGTACATTGTAATATATTGGTATTATTCTATCAGTGGTAAGCAGTCTTGGTGTGACTGCAAAATAACTTTACAAAACCCTCCCACAGGAATGAAAATTTTGCTGAGTATAAAGGTTGATGTTAACAGTGAGTTTCCCTCAGGGTTTTGAATACATGATTCTGTTGTCTTCTGGACACTTCTGTGTGCTAAGTCTGCTCTCAAATTACAATTCATCTGTAGGTAAGTTTTCTTTTCTCCCTGCTAGCTATTAATGTTTCTCACGCTAGCTATTAATGTTTCTCTTTGATGTTTTACAATTTTAGTCCTACACACCAAGTTGTAGATTTGTTTTTATTTATCCTGCATGGCATTTGGCATGTATTTTTTGACCAAAGATTTATTGTTTTTGAAAAAAATCAATCTCACTGACCACGTCTTCATAAATTGCCTCTCTATCACTGGGTCCATCTTTTCTTCAAGAATTCCTGCTAAATATATGAGGAGGCTTGTCAATCTGTACTCCATTTACTTAAGGATTTTATTTCCTCCAATCTATTATGTTCCTTAATCTCAATATTTATAAATGCCAAGTGTATGAGTGACGGTTCTCCAGAGAAACAGAACAATAGGATATATGACTTAAAAAGATATTTGAAAGAGATTTATTATAAGGAATTGGCTCATGTGATTATGAGGGCTGGAAGGTCCAAAATCTGCCATGGGTTGGCAGGCCAAACATGCAGTAGGGCCAATGGTGCAATTCCAATCCAAAAGCCAGCAAGTGGAGACCCAGGAGAGCCAATGGTGCAGAAAAAATCCAAGGGTGGTCTGCTAGGGAATTTTTCTCTTGCTTTGGAAAGTATGTCTTTTATTCTATTCAGCACTTTACCTGATTGGATGAGGCCCACCCACATTATGAAGGGTGATCTGCTTTACCCAAAGTTCCCAAATTAAATGTTAATCTTATCCACAAGTTGATACACAAACCTAACCATTATACAAAATTTTAATTTGACTCAAACATTATTTTCAGTTTACCGTTGTCATTATTTCTTGTTTATTTTAATGGATGTTTTACAACTATATATCTTTTTTGTTATTGTTATTATTTATTTATTAAGAATATTCATGAGATACAAAACTAATTGTCCCCCCTCCTGCCCATGATGTGAGGGCCAGATTCATACTGGGGGCATACCCATTACCAGAAATTACTTTTGTACCCTTTGTCCCACTCCCAATAATCCCCCAACCTCCCTCCCTCATCACCTCCCCTGCCCTCCTATTTGTAGCCCTGGGAATGTTCCCTCCCTCTGTTAGACCACGGCACTACTGTGGTCTTTCTTACCTTCCTTCCTTCCTTTATCTCTTAGCTCTCACATACAATTGTTTATATTTTGACATCCTAAACATACCTACAGTAATTATTTAAAGTAATATAAAATCCATTTAAGAATGGATTGATACTTGAATTATTACGTTAGTCTTTTTTTCTTAACATTTGATTTCTTTGTGTATTTTAGAATTGTATTTGCAGCCTCAGTTGAGGTACAGGGACCCTCTTTCTTTTTACTCAGTCATCTCAACATAGCAAGTTGGAGAGTGCATCATACCAGGCGCCAGTCTAGGTTATAAATGGCATGCAAGGGCTATGACAGATTCAGCTGGGGACATTGCTCATTTCCTTCATCATGAGGCTTTTTCATTTTCCTCTTACTTACTAGCCCCACAGCTTTCTTGAAAGCCATGGGTCCAACAGATTATCTGTGTTGAATAGACCCCCTGAAAAAGACATCACCATAGCAGAGGAATAAACTAGCTTTACTTCTAGAGCTGCCACAACAAAAATTAAAAGCAAGACTTAAAAGTTTCTAGCCAATTCAAAATCATTTAACTCAATAACAACAACAACAACAAAATGCCCAACACAATTTAAAGAAATACAACAAAATCTAGCACCCAAAAATTACAATAAAATTACAATATCTGGGATCCAAAAAAAAAAAAAAAAAAAAGTCGTGAGAAAAAGCAAAATTATGTGACCTATAATCAAAAGAAAAACCAATCAATAGAAAATAACACAAAAAGACAAAAATAATGGAATTAGCATAAAGAAACTTCGAAACATCTACTATAAATATTTTCTATATATTCAAAGAGATAAAGAAAACACACATGCGCGTGCGCGCGCGCACGCACACGCACACACACACACACACACACACACACACACACACACACACACACACACACACCAGTAATCAATAGAACAGAATAGAGAGTCCAGAAATGAAGTGACACATTCACGGTTGATAAATTTCTAACAAAGTTGCCAAGGTAATTCAGTAGGAAAAATGTAATCTTTTCAACAAGTGATTCTGGTACAATTGGATATGTGAAAATAAAGCTTGACCCTTATAATATGCAAAAACTTGCCTGAAGGGGATTATAGACCTAAATGTAAGAGCTAAAACTATAACGGTCTAGAAGTACACGTAAGAAAAAAATCTTTGTAATCTTCATCAGCAAAGATTCCTCAGCACACAAAAAGCACAATCCAAAAAAATCATAAACTGGACTTTATCAAAAGTATAACTTTTGCTCTTTAAAAGATAACTTTTAAAAGAAATAAAAGACAAGTCACAGATAAGAAGAAAATATTTACAAAATGTACGCTTCATATAGAATTGTATACAGGATATTTAAAAAATTCTTTCAATTCAATAATAAAAATCCAATAATTTAATTTTTAAAAGTGGACAAAAGACTTGAACAGACACGTTACCAAAGAAAACTTATCAATGATAATGAAGCACACGAAAATATGTTTAATGTCATTAGTCGCCAGGGAAATGTAAATTAAAATTGTCACTACACACCCACTAAAATAGCTAAAAGTAAAAAGACTAACAATTTCAGGTGTCACGAAAGAGTTGGAGAAGCTACGATGTTCGATGTTCATATGTTGCTGAAGGGAATGCAAATTATGCAATCATTTGGAAAAGAGCTAGCAGTTCTCAGCTACTTAATCATGCGCTTATCTTATGACTCAGCAGATTTATTCTTAGGTATTTGAACATATAAATAAACACATATGACCACACAAAGATTTCTACTAGAATGTTCATAGCAATTTGTTTCTTAATAACCAAAAACTGGAAACAACCTCTATATCCATCTACCAGTGAATGAAGAAATTATGGTACATCCACATCTACAAAAGGAACGAACTATTTATACATGTGACAACCTGGATTAATCACAAAACATTATGGTAAGTAAAAGACACCAGATACAAAAGACTACTTACTCTCAGATTCAATGTTCATAAAATTCTAGAAAAGCTGAAACTACAGGGACAGCAAACATTGTATTTGTCTGGGGTCCTGTGGGTGCTTTTGACTAGGCAGGGCCACAAGAAAACATTTTGGGGTAACAAAAATATTCTATATCCTGGTTGTGGTAGTGGTTACATGGCTATATATAGTACTAAAAACCAATAAACTTTGATACGGTGAATTTTATTATATGTAAATCATACCTTAATGAGAAAATAAGGAGAGGAAATAGGTAAGGATTCATATGGTAGAGCCCAATTCTAGTCTTAAAATTCAGACAGACGAGCTTGAACACAGAATGACGAACAATATCAATAAAAGATTAGTATATCTCTGTGTCATACATGAATGATAATCCTGTTGTTCATAACAGGATTCATATGGTAGAGCCCAATTCTAGTCTTAAAATTCAGACAGACGAGCTTGAACACAGTATGACGAACAATATCAATAAAAGATTAGTATATCTCTGTGTCATACATGAATGATAATCCTGTTGTTCATAACGAACTTGGATTGTTTTCTGCACCAGCATTTTCTTTTTTTCCTAGTTGTGAGGAATCCTGGGAAATTCCTCAGTAAAAGGAGTTATAAAAATGTATTCATTCTACTTATATTGTAAAACTGGTTGATAATGTAGAAGAATGGAAGCAGGTGAAGGTAATTTCCCAAAGCTAGTAATGAGTTAATGGATTCCCCTAAAGATTATGTAAACTGGCTAAATTTTACATCTGACATTCAAACCAAACAAGAACAGAAGGAAAATTTACCAGCAAATATAATAAATATCCTCTGACCTAGTAGTCTGAAACAAAATTAAGTAAAAAAACTTTAGCCCTGTACATTACCCTTAAGAGAACCTACTTGCTATAATATAACAGAGGTTCTGGTCATGCCAGATCAGATGTAAGCACAATTTGCAGGTGTGCAGTTTCTTTCTTGCAAGAAGTTTTTAAACCATGAAGGGCACGTCAGAATCACCATCCTGTTTTTCAGAACACTAAGGAGTTCACCAGGAAGAAAGCAGCACACGCATATCAGATCAACCCAGCCTAGTGCACAATGTCATTAAATATTCAGCATTATGAGGAACTCCTTGCTTTACATATAGGATTTGATTCCCTTTGGGACTGAAGTGGTGTGAAATCCTTGTTATACAGCACCATTGGGGATTGGAGAGCTCTGGCTAATTCTTGTTGACACAGAAGTACTGTGCAAATGACACATGGATCAGCAACTGTCAAGAAATTAGATTACATTAAACAGTGAATCTCTATAAAAATTTTATCTAAAATCCTAGCAAATGACTAGGAGAAATTTACTGCACATATAATAGACACAGAGTTAAGATTTTTCATACAGCATGATAACAACTGTCAGTAAATGATAGGAACTAAGAAATTCCAATAAATGATTTATATGTATAAAATGATATTCCACCTCACTAGTAATCTAATAAATGCAAATTAAAATACAAAATTAAATACTTTTTTATTCATATAATTCTCCCAGAAGAAAAGTTAAGGTTGAAAATATTCAGTGTTGCAAATGGTGGGGAAAATATCGGTGAAGGTGAAAACTTGGCACTATTTTCTCGGAAGACATTTTGGCAGGATCTATTAAAGGGTTAAAGCACATTTGCTTGGATCCATCAATTCTCTTCTAACAATTAGTTCTACATAAATATTGACTCGTGTTCAAAAATATTTATTGCAGTAATGTTTGAAAAGGAAACTATTGGAAACCATTTTAATAGCCATTAACAGACAAGTGGGAATTTAATTCATGCTCCACCCACACTACAGAATGCTTTGTTGTTTTGCAAAAAAATAATTAATAGATCTACATGTAAGACTATTGAATAAGGACCAATATATATATCTAACTAGAAAGACCAAAGCACAATACCATTTTCTAGATTTTAATTGTATATAATTCTGTTGACTACTTTACAATGAGCATATTTTACTTGTATAATGATTCAAATACAAATAAAAGAATAGGAGGAAAAAATTACGTGATTTAACTAAAAGATTACTTCTTGCTTTTTCTTTTTCTTTACTCTTTTGTTTCTTAGTCTCTTTTTCTCTATTTCTCTTCCTCTTGTCTTTCAACATTTATTGGATGGTTTCTACGAACTAGTTATTGTTTTAAGTACTGAATATTTAAATATTAGTGTATATTGAGAAGATGTAAAAACAAATAACCAATTGCAATAGATTACAATATTGCCATAATAAAGATACATGCAAAGCCTGATCTGAGCACAAAAACATGAATGTTTTAGTTCGACTGAGAAGGAGAGGGAAGGGATCAGAGAGAAGGCAACTAGAACGTAAAAGGTAAGTAGAAGTTTTCCAGATGAGTCAGTAGACAAATGAGCTTAGTGCAGAGGGAGCCAGAATTTATTATCAACAATCAAGCCTTCTTGATTTTATTTAAGCAGAAATAATAAAAAAAAAGAAAGAAAGAAAACAGTCGTCTCTAAAATACTCAGTCAAATGCTAACTGAATTCATTACACAGAGTGCTGAAAAAGTTGACCCCACAGCTGGTAAGCATGTGAATTACTTAAATTTTCAATTTCCCACTATGAAAATCCTAAGAATCCAGAATACTTTCTTTTCCCTCAGGGTAACAGAGATGCCTCAGGTTGTGTTTTCATCTGTTTGTGTCTGTAAAATTTTTCACCATCCTCTCAAAATTTACAAGCCATCATGAAAATACAGGTCAGCACAGTTTAATAACATGGCCGTCGGGTACGGAGTGTCTCTAATTCATAATTTATGTAGTCGGAGGGACTGCATGGCCCAAAGAACGGCAGAAGAATTATGAGAGGAATTCTTTATTTCCCCGAATTTTGGATGAGAAAAGGGAGATCAGAGTTTAAGTAATTTATATGACATGAAACTATTCATGGTCTGAACTGACTACTACTGTGTGCTTCCCTGCTGGCCCGGCTCCACCGCAAGCTCTTTGAGGATCAAGGTGGTGTGTTTTTCTGCTTGTGAGGACAGAAACGATGTCTGAGATGTTTAATAGTGCAGAGGAGGAAAACAGTTCTTTACTGAGTAAATCTATAAAGCATCATTGCAGCAGTCACCAGTTAAACCTACATTTGTATAAGAATGGTTTTAAAATAATTCCCCTACTCCAATGTACATTCAGTCTTTATGTTAAATGTTAGTTTATAGGCAAGCAATAATGTTATAAAGGAAAATAAAAGGGTTTCCTTTTACCTTAAAAAAGAAAGGAGATATTAACTAACCCTATTCTTCTCCATAACACTTTTTAAGGATCTCTCTTTTGGTATTCGCCACAGTCAACTTTAAATTATACTTACTTTTGTACTGTATGTTTCTTGTCAATAGGATCTGTTTGCTTATCTTTCTGCCCCATTTTGCTTAGCATTATAACTTACTTGATACACTATATAATTTGTAAATTAATGGAAGATAAAATATCAATGAATTAAAGGAGCTAGACTTTTATACTAGATAGGTGTAAGGCAAGCTTTGAAGAGCTCAAACATGCTTGTTGACTTTTGAAGAAAATTATGTTTTCCTGTAATAAAATAAACACAATATTCATCTGGAATATCAAACTAAGTTACATCAAAGAAGCATGAAAAAAACCTGGGGCATTACAAAAACACATATACAAGATCATCTCAAAAAAACAGAAAAGGATGAGAAAGTAGCTGGCATCCAGGGGGAAAAATGAGAAATTATTCTGGGAAAATATTCTAACATATGTTAAGTATTTATTTTGTGGTTTAAAATATGGAAAATCATGGTTCAATATATTTTAAGAAAATTACAGTCCCTCCTTTAAATTTTTGTAGAGTTCACTACATTTTCAAGGAGGTCGCTGGTGTGATACAGAAGGACAAGGAGGCAGCTAATATATGTGGGTCAAGCTTTCCCTTGCCAGCTCTCAGGACTGGCTGACTACCTGAGAGGAGCCACATTAGAAAAAGGCTGAAGAAGTAGGACTCGGGATCAGGTCCTTGCCTGGATAGTGAAAGTGGGGGACAGACCAGCAATGGGATTGGCATTTTGAATGATGTGCCTGTAGGTCACTGGATCACAATCTGCTCAAGAATATGTTGCCAGGAAGATGACACTGCCATTTGACATCCCAATAATTTCCTTGGTAACATATGCAGTCAGTTCACAAACCCAGCCCCAGCACAGTTGGCTAGAGTTGGGTGAGTGGGTGGGGACTTGTTGGCACTTTCAATAAGACAGGTGGAGAAGCTGAGGATTAAGCTGTTTGCTCAGCCAGCAAAGAGAGAGATGTGTCAGGTTCTTCATCCCTTCTCACACTGGTTTTGATATATTACCTATTAAAGAGTCCTAGCCTTACTATATAGTAATGTTAACTCCAATGGAATAATCGTGAGTTAATTTTACATCTGTCATCTGTCTCTAGATAGGAAATTCCTTGAAGGCAGAAAACTGATTTATTTTTGTCTCACTCCAAGAAAGTTTTCTGTGTTGTAGATGCTGTTTGAATAACAGAATGTGCATAAATGTACTTTACAAACTATAAAGGGCTGTTTAAGTGCATTTATTTATTTAGGAAGGAATTATAGCAAAAGGAGAAAAATGCAAGTTTTAAATTGAAAGAAAACCAGAAAATTTCAGGATATCAACATCACATCTTAGAAGCAAAGTTTTACACTCCTTAATAATTCTTAATGCCATCATGTTTCTCTAAGGACCCTCTTTTATCTTCTTTTTAAATAAAAAGTGAGTGTGCATAGTGCACTCGAGTCCTCTTTGAATGCATCTAGAATACAAGTGCAGTCCTCAGGCAATCATAAAATGTGAAATGGAAAAAAGCTAAAAGTGAATTGTTATTATCATGGATGAATCCCAACAATGTGGGGAGGTTCACAGCACAATTCATAAACAGAAGATTAAAAGGATCACACCCAGCTTTATGGAACTGCAAGTCCATTAGAATAATTTAGGTGTCCAAGGAGTAGAATTGTGGAACAGGGGCAGTGTACCCAGGCAGGGTGATGCACGAGGCAGCACTTACTTTTGCTTTTTTTAGAAAGCATGGACGAAGCCGGGGTCTATCAAGACATATCCCAGATTTGGTGACTTCCTTAATGGTACAAGAAAACATCTAGCAAGCAAAGGACATACTGGACATGCCCCTTTCCCCAGGCACCATCCTCAAAATGCCCACCCTCACAAGGCAGCTAAGGAGCAAGCAATGGGAAAAGAATTGGGACTGCACTGTAGCTTAGCAAGCAGAAAATGGGGGGAGTCCACTGGCAAGTCTTCTCTGGACAGACTTTTGGTCAGAAAGTAAGAACAGAAGCAAAGAAGACAGAAGTTTGGAAAGAGCAAAGGGTGAGAAAACACCATTAGTAAAGCCTTAAGTAGGTATGGGGATCTAATGAATATTCCTCATTTGGATTTGATGGCATGGATTTGAAATCAAGAGTAAAGAGGCTACCAGATGAACCAAAGAAATAAAGAGAAGGAAGCAACCTTAAATTTTTTAAAAAAAAAAAAAAAACTACTGGGGCCATGAGAGAAAGGAGGGGGACACTTGCAAGGTTCAGGAAAGGTTAAAAAAAAAACTACTGGGGCCATGAGAGAAAGGAGGGGGACACTTGCAAGGTTCAGGAAAGGGAGAAAAATGGAGGACTTGGAACCTATAGATGCCGGGAGCCAAGCAGTATTTGAGGCATAAGTGTGACTGGAATAAATAGTTTCAGAGGCTGAGAAAAAACGCTTTAGGATAAAGGGAAGAATAGAATTTGCTAGGCCTTCACTGAAGACTTAGAACTAAGCATGTGCAATAATTTAAAATAATTTTAACAATAGCTCGCATTTATTGAATTCGGACCACATGCTAGTCTCTGCACTAAGAACTTTCCATGAACTTATCTCATTTAACCCTCAACACAATCTTAAGAGACGGATGCTACTCAGATTTCCATTTTATAGATGAAGAAACTGAGGCTAAGGGAGGTTAAATAACTTCCCTGTGGTCACCTATCTGTTGGAATGGCAATCACGAGCTTAGGACTGGCAATCACGAGCTTCATTTCCTTTTTCTCTGGGATATAACGTAGCTTTTCACCTGAAATAGAAGAGTCGAGGGCATCTAGAACATGAAACTTTCTTTCTGGATGTAAGAATCTGAGGAACTGGAGAAGTTTAAAACATTTGCAATCATTAATTTCAAGCCTTCCTAAGAGAATCGTGGTAATATACATTCATATTCAACTGATTTTTCCACCTCCATTATTTCTGCCTGATGTAATCCATGATCATCTTTCTCCCGGGTTATTGCAAAAGTCTCCAGCTTCCTCCCTTACTCTCATATTGTCTGCTCTTATCTCAGTAGCCACATTGATTCTTTTAAAATGAAAGTCAGGTTATGTGACTCTTTGTCTAAAAACCCATCCAGAGTCTTCATATATCACCTGCAGTAAAGGCCCAAGCCCTCGTAATGGTCTACAAGACCCTACATAATCTAGCTTTCCACCTGCCTCAGCTCCAAACTTGCTTCTCCTTGCTCTCACCCCTGCAGCCACAGCCCCCGCCCTACCATTCCCAGGCCCTTCGTACTTGCTGGTCCCTCTGCCAGGAACACTCTTCCCTCAGATATCCCCATGAATTTTCCCCTCACTTCCTTCAGATTTCTGAGCGAATGTCATCTTATAATTAAGATCTTCCTTGACCACTCAAAATCAAATGGCACGCCTCGAAGCACCTGCATCCCCCCGTTACTTTTCTCCAGAGTACTTACCACCATCTAGCCTTCTAATTATCTGTTTGTTCATTGTCTGCCTTTACCCCAGTGGCATAAGCTTCAGGAGGGCTTTTTCTTCACTGATTTATCTCTGTGTCTGTAACAGTGCCTAACATGGGGTCAATAAATATTTGTTTAATGAATCAATGCAAAATGGGTTCTGTTTTAGTGTTGGTGTATCCTTGATAGTTTATTATGAATAATGAAAAGTCTCTAATTACTGTGAGAGAAGGAAGCAGGAGCTCTGGTGGGAAAAGCAGAGGACTCTATGTCAGAAAACCGAAGGAAGCAACAGATGGAGCAGGTCGATCAGCAGCAAAGGAGATGCTAAAATCATTTTATTCCATTATGAGAAGCTGGAAGTGTAACTCTCAGGAACAATGAGCAAACTCGTAGAAGACTGTTCCTTCTGCTATTGATGTATGGAAGCCGAGGGACATTCTTTCCGAGAAAATCCTTATAGCCCATCACTGTCCAATCAATGGGAGGTCTTGAGCAAGGGGGCGGGGGGGGGGGGCCGGGGATGCAGAGCCTGAACAGCTCTGGGTTAGAAGCCATCCAATTAGATTGACAAGACTAGGGAAAGGCATTCTGGCCACAGCACAGGCACTTATGATAATGAATCATCATTTCCAGGTGGGTGGAAGAACACACTTTTTAAATCGCTGTATTACTTCTGAGAATTTAGCTGTCCATGTCAAATCTCTTTTAGTTAAAGGTATCAGCACACACTGTCTGATGTAAGCTCTCACAAAGGTACATCAGACAACCTGAAGGTGATTTTTAGGTCAAATATAACATGGTTAAATATGTCTATTGTTGACGTCCAATTTAAATCCATCAAAACAGCATTTTTTTTTTAAGAATACCAGGTGTGCTTTTTATGGGTTTCGTTTTATTAGAAAGCTCTGCTATTTTGGGTGAATTTCATTTTAGAGGTGTTGATTGTTTGCAGATGCTCTGGAAGCTACAACAGAAAAAAGTTTTTAGAAGTTCTTAAGAAAGGTTTAGAAGTAGGAATAAAGAGCTTAAAGCAACATAAAGACACAGCATCTAATAAAGTCATAGTCTGGAATAGTGTAGTGTTTAAAAAATGGATTCTGGACTCAAAGGTTGAAAACTTGTGCAATGCCATCTTCTGCAAATGATCTGATCTCTCTGGGTTTCATTTCTTCTTTTGTGAAAATGAGAAGTGACTACCCTCTCCAGAGAGCATTTGTGAGCAGTGAGTGAGCTGGAGTATGTGAAGTTCAAGGCCATAACAGTAAGCGCTCATGGGTGGTGAAGCCCATCACTTGTCCCTTCCACTACTGCGTGCTTTCTCCAGTCATTGCTCAGCCTACTTCAGCTTCATTTAAACTATGGGAACCAGACCCGAGTATAAGACATTTAACAGCCAGCCACCCAGCGAGACAAGACTTCAGGTCTTTGCTCTTCTGTTTGATTAACTCACAGAGAACACCGGCCACTTTACAACTGAGTGAATGCTTCTGATGCTGCCATGACCTTGCCTCGCCGTCTTGTGTTACCAAGTAAACCTTGGCAATCCCAGACTTGTTGTGTCTGTGTAAATCTGCAGCAACAAGGACCCCTCTACAGAAGCAGGCAGTCACAGACTACCTCCACAAGTCCAGTTTTTGTTTTTAGTTTGTTTCTGGTGTCAGTTACATCCTCTGAACACATCCTATCTTCTTTCGTTTCACTAAAACAAGGGGTAAATCTATATCTACAGGTAGCTTGAAAGAAAAAGCCGTGATCCTGGAGCCATTTAACAGCATTTTAAATTTTATAAAATGTAATACATTAATGATATGTAATTTAACTTAGGCAAACTGGGCTGCTGGTTAATCATATCTTAAATAATCTTCTTCCTTTATTAAAAAAATTTAAAAAGTGGGAATATGATGAAGGCTAAAGCCTTTTTTCCCCCTCCCAAATTACAACTGTGCTGTAATTGAAACATGTTTGGAAATACAATCAATCAATCCAAGCTTTATGAAGGACAAATCGTACCTCTCAGAAGCCTGGTGATTGCACGTGGGCAGAGGGCGGACAGCGCAAGCCTGCCCGGGGGAGGGCTGGTCCTTAGAAATCGTGACTGCAGAGGTCAGAGGCTCAGAAAATGGAACAGTTGGCTCCGCATTGGCCTCCCCAGTGCTTTCTCATGTTAGCATCTTTCATTTTCTTGGCAAATGTTGGTAGCATACCACTAAGCTTTTTAACACTTCTTCATTCCTCAGTATTTCAGTTTCAAGATCATTAATAAAACAGCAGCTTGAGAAGGCAGCACCCCAGGCAATCCACTGTGATAGCAGGTAGGTCGGCTGCCTAATTTCCACAGCCATTAGCATAGTTGAAGTTGAATTTCATAAATAGAGTGTAAACTTCTTGGAAGCATAAGTAGGAATAAGCACTACTTTTTGCCCCTATTAAATGCTGAAGAAATAAATTTATAAAGGTTCCAGTTTCTTCTATTTTCATTCAAGTTTACCTTCCTGTTATAAAAGCAATTATACTCATATTAGAAACATTAGGAAAACATGGAAAATTATAGAGAAGAAATTAGAACATTTCTTAGCTCCCTAAGTACCTTTTCTGCCCGTTTTTTTATACATATGAATTTTTAACTTTTTTGCTTAATGCCCCATATACAATATAATTTTGCATCCTGTTTATCTCAATAACTTTACCGTGTTTCTCCCTCTATTTTTTACTCAACCTATTATCCGGTAGTGATATTTTTGTGACACAGAGCTGGCTCTCAATTGACTGAATGAATCCCAAAATTTTCTCCCCAAACAGATAGTTCATTCACAATTACAAGTTGTTTTCTTTATTAATCCTTAAGTTTTTCTGAGCTGACTTCAACTCTGTCTTGTGAACTGCCTTCAAAAACAGCCCTAGCTGGAGGTGCCTCATGTTACCAGAATTCATGTGCCATCTGGGACATAAGCCCCGGATGGTGGGTGTGAGTGAATTAAAATTGAAGCATGTTTGGAAAAGAAATCGATCAATCCAAACTTTGTCATAGGTAAGGCATACCTCCTTGGAAATGAAGCTAAATGCTCATGGACTGGATGGTGGGTGTGAGTGAATTAAAATTGAAGCATGTTTGGAAAAGAAATCGATCGATCCAAACTTTGTCATAGGTAAGGCATACCTCCTTGGAAATGAAGCTAAATGCTCATGGACTTTTCACACAGTCTGTGTCATTTCCAGATGCAAACATTTGGTTTCCATTCAAGCCAGTGGAAGTACATCTCAAACACCAGTATTGTCTTCCCAGTGCTGGCAATGATTGCTTAATTGTATACAGGAAACTCCAAAGACCTTTAGGTGTGGTAATATTAGAGATAAGGGATATTAGATATCAATCTATTTGACATCAGATATTAACCTAGTATTTATCCTATTAAGTATTTGTTTTTTTAGGTATTGGTATCTTATTACCTCATTTCTGAGACACCGTTCTCTCTTGCTCCTGTTCTCTCACTACCTCCTCCTTCTGAGTCTCCTGTAGGGGTTCTTCCTCAGATTCCCATGCCCTACCTTTGGAGTCCCTTGGATCTCAGTCCTTGAACTTCTTCTTCTATCTACATTCTCTTCTGTGGTGAACCGAGTTAGCGTCATGACTCTACATGCCTCCTACAGGTTGACAATTCCAAAATATGCATCTCTAGGCAGGAACTGCAGACTGCAATATCTACCTGCCGAACTGCAAATTCGACATCCTTATCTGAATATCTAACTGGCCTTTTAAATTCACCTGCTCCAACTGCTGAATCGCTGATGCCCATGTGTAGCTCACTCTCTTAATCTCACTTTCTTTAGGTTATTCGTCAAATGCTAAGTTACTAGAAAGCTCTTCCCACTAAGAGAGGGAAGTAAGTCTCCCTAACCCCCTTGCCCCAC
>NW_007736044.1:37875-63450 GCF_000696425.1 Galeopterus variegatus
AATATCTAACTGGCCTTTTAAATTCACCTGCTCCAACTGCTGAATCGCTGATGCCCATGTGTAGCTCACTCTCTTAATCTCACTTTCTTTAGGTTATTCGTCAAATGCTAAGTTACTAGAAAGCTCTTCCCACTAAGAGAGGGAAGTAAGTCTCCCTAACCCCCTTGCCCCACCAGCTCACTCTCTTAATCTCACTTTCTTTAGGTTATTCGTCAAATGCTGTTACTAGAAAGCTCTTCCCACTAAGAGAGGGAAGTAAGTCTCCCTAACCCCCTTGCCCCACTGCCCCTTAGCCTGCTCCTCTGGTCTGCATAGTACTTTTTATTATTTGACATGCTATATATCATTTGTTTACTTAACATTTTTTCTCCTCTTTTTCTTAGATTATACACTCTCTGATGGCAAAGATTTTTATCATTATTTTTTTTTTAGTGCTATATCCCAGCACCCAGAACAAATCCTGGCCCAGAGTAGGCACTCAATAAATACTTTAAATGGATAAAGGATGAATGAATGAATATGATGTAGTCCAATAAGTCCAATATCAGGTATCAATACAGAAATCCTCACTCTGTCCCAGCGAGGCCAATGTGACTTAGGTTGGTTTTCTTTATGTCACCCTCTGCATCTGATCCTCATGAAAGAAACTGTTCAAGGTTAAGCAAAGATGGACCAGCTAAGGCTTGAACCCCAGTTACCTGCACCCTAGTTCATTAACACAAAGCAGAAATAATTACGGAAAATATTTTCCCGGGTCTATAAGGTGGTGTGGCCCTTTTCTTTGGATGCGAAACTTAAGAAAAGTCTTAGCAAAGTCCTAAAACTCTTGTGGTATTTATTTTATTCATTTATTCTTTCAACAAGAAGTTAGTAAGTACCTTTTCTGTACAAAGTTCTGTAGCTGTGATCTCAGTTATAGGAGAGGCTTGCACATTAAGTGAGCTTGTTTGAGCTCAAAAATGTCAGAGTAGGGACAAAAACGCAGGTCTTCTATCTCCTATATCTTTCATCTCTGATTTCTTTCCAAGAATACTGATATTAAGTTTTTATAGCTTAAATCTTAGCAGTTGCCTTCCTGTGCCCAGCACTGTGTTTAGTGCTAGGTCCTGTGTAAATCTAAGACATGGTGCCTATTTCCTCAGAATTCAAAGTCTTACTGGGGAGGTAAGACTAGCAGGCCTGAAGAATTTGAGTTTCCTGCTATTTGCAGTAGGAGTTTTCAGAAGGCGGGCAGTGGGGACTAGGGCTGTGAGAGAAGGTTCCTAAACCAAAGAGGGTGCTTCTTACCTGCTTTTTTCCCACAGTCCCAGCCTGTATATTCAGCCTTTGATTGCCAGGCTTGAAATCATGTATTCATGTATCTACTTGTTCCTTTGTTGTCACTTGCTACAAGGTAGGGAGTCACTAGGAGAGTTTAAGCCAGCTAGAGGAAAGTCTATGTATTGTTCGAGTCTTGGGCATTTCTGAATGGGTGTGAACTATTTTGGAGGAATTATTTTGCAAGCCTGAATCCATGTTTCCTAAATAGGAAAGTGGCTGGGTTCTTTTCAAGTCTGGTGTTATATTCACGCTCTAAGAACAAATATGTATCAATGAAAGGCTTAAGAGATACTTTTGAGAAATACGTAAGGTTATTTTTTTCTTTAGGGTGCTGGCAAATATAAGAGTAATCCTCTTCCATAGCCTTGCAAATGACTCACTTCATGAAATTACATCATTCTCCAGTGTACACATAATCTAAATTCTAATATTGTCAGTTTCTAAGTGCTCTAAAGCAGGACAGAAGTCACTGGAACAAGAGAAGGAATAATAACAACACACAATTTTATTAAGTGTTTACTATGTATGAGATATAATTGCAGATAATTTTTATATTTTTATATTTTACCTCATGTAATTTTCACAATATACTATAGCAGACTTTGTCATTAGTTTGAAAGTTTTGTGTCTATATTAAAAACTCTACATTAACCCTGAAATCTCATCCATTTAGACTGTCGTCCAAACACACTGATATCTAGGAATTTTAGGGAAAATTTCAAACTTTCTAGTTATCAAGAATATTCTGAACCACACTTAACAGCAGAATGCCTCCAGTCAACCATTCATTATTCCAAATGTGCTAATTTTTAAACCAGCTGTGTGATCTCCAAGTGCAACATGTGAACTCTGAAATTTCTGTGTTTCTTTTCAACAAATAGGGCATGCTCCAGGGAGAAGACATTTACTGTTGAGTGCAATTGGATGAAAACTGACATTGCTTATGGGAGTTCTTTAGCCTGGGCTAGTATGGTGTGAAACGAGACCACGAATTCATAATTTAACAGTTGGTTTTGAGCAGAGGTGGTGACATGAACACAGAATGTTCACACTCAAGATCATTTGCAGCTCCATAAAGAGATGTCTAAGATGGATAATAGAATCATTCAGAAGGAATAATGACAAGGGAAAACAGTTTTCAAGTGGAGAGAGAAAAAATTTGTGCTCAATTTAAAAAATAGAGTGAGTAGCAACTTCAGCCTTGGCTATTCTTTAGAATGAGCATCTCTTGAGCAGGCAGGCAATGTTTCAAGCACATAACAGCTTTAATTTTATGCAAATTACATATTTACACTATAATAAAATGGAGAATGGTTTAGTGGGGATACTTACTGCCAGGGACATAATTATTAATCAATATGTCTGTCTAAAGCTGTCAAGTCAGTTACTTGAAGCCATGTAGAAATTCAGATTTGCCTGTCATCATCCAAATTCTCTTCTGGGCTATATTTTATATTTGGAAGGTGAATGAAGTATAGCCAAATGCCAGTAGCTTTAAAAAAAGGAAGAAAGAAAGAGAAAATAAGTTTGCTCACAGAGCAGTACACAAGCACATATTCCTTGAACTATAACCATCCACACGGAGCAAGCAGTCTGACTCTCTTTGAACCAGTTTTTGGAAGGATGGATGGATTATTCATCTAAATCATGCCCCCCCCCCAGCAGACAAATATGGAGGACCATTTTCTTCTAATCCAGTCCGACCTTTCTTCTGTTAGTATAGGATAGACAACCAACAAAAAAGCAGCATCGCTATTACAACCTAACAAGTTTTGAAACTGATTTGGCTTTGCAGATTTATCTACGCCAGCAATGCCAGGGCCTGCGAGTTGACACCAGAGTCCTCTCTGGCCTTACATCATTCCCGGGCTTTCATAAGGGGTGCAGGGGAGGGGCGCAGGGAAAAAGAAAGAGACTTTCTCCTTACTTTTAGGTAGAAGAAAAGAGGTGACCTCTAAATCTCCTTGAAACTCTCGGATTTGGAATCAAGTTCTTTAGTTCATCTTTGCAAGAACTAGAATTTTTCTGTCTTGCATAGGAAGTTGACCCCTTTTACCTATGAGATTTGGCAAATTCATTACCAGTTTCTTTCAGATATACCTTTTCTCCATGCCCCAGTCCTAATAAGAAAAGACAAACCTCAAAGGAAACTTAAAATATTTAATGACTTTGACTTTTAAACATAACCCAGATTAGATAATAATGTCAAGTGATAATTCAATATACCAAAATATAAAACTGAGCAAACTGTACTCTTTTATAAAGTTTAACTCTAGTAAACTCACAGATCTAGGACATTTGTTGTGAGAAAGGAAAGGGGATAGTGTAAAATTTGGGAGTATTTAAGTCATTCTATTATGTTCAAGTAGAGACAACTAATAAACACAACAATTTTACCTAGTAAAACTTAACAGAAATTCATGTCTTTAAAACTACCTTAAATATTTAAGAACACACATATTATTGTACACATATCACAGAAAATCTTTTTTAAAAGTACACATGTGGAAGAATTGACCTAAATTATATAAATTGACCAAAAATGGTCAGGAGATTCTTTTTTAATAATTTTTAAAAAATAATTGACATAATAATCAACTACATTGTATATTGACAAAATAAAAATAATAAAAAATAAATAAATAAATAAATAAAATAAAAATAAAAAATAAAAATTACAAAAAAAAAAATAATTTCTTAGATAAACTAAGAGGATAAGAGGGAGCAGGAATCAGGGCCCAAATCAAGCCACAGGAAAAATATGGTTAAGATCCGATTGATTAACATCTCTCTTGCTGACACTGGATGTCACTACCATGAAAATGAATTCTAAACTCTCTTTGTATCTCTGTGTCGCTGGGGCAGGAGCAACCAATCGGCCAAGCCTACTTCCTAAGATTTCACCTTTTCAACAAGGGAAGGACAGAAGGAGCCTCTGGCTTCCTTTAAATTCCAGAATGGGGCCTTCCACAATGTGGGATATCCCCCAAATAAGAAGGGGATTAAGATATTTAGGCAGACTAAATATGATAAATGCCCCCATATGAAATCAGCTGAAGTGTTCAGTGTGAAATTCGAGATTACTTAAAAGAGAGGTTTCACTGTATTCAAGTAGAGAAAACTCATATGAACTTGCTTTAATCAGCATGAAAGATACACCTACTAACCCACAGATCATTCAGTCCAAGTCCTCCAAACTAATCTTGTTTCTAACCAAAACATGGTTTCTTTTTCTCTGAACTGCCATATTTGATTTGCAAGGCTCGTT
Organism: Galeopterus variegatus; assembly: GCF_000696425.1. Taxonomy (NCBI): domain Eukaryota; kingdom Metazoa; phylum Chordata; class Mammalia; order Dermoptera; family Cynocephalidae; genus Galeopterus; species Galeopterus variegatus. Next base: position 42,464 of record NW_007736044.1, read on the forward strand.
CTTTCAAAATTTATACAAGGGAAAATGCAAACAAGTAGAGATGAAAGTATTTACTGTAGATTGTAGTGATCTACAGTGTGTGTGTTTTGGTGTGTGTGTGGACAGTGAGAGATTGGCAGGGAGGAAGGTATGATTATGGTTTTGGCTTAAGAAAGAATAAGTGTGGTTAATAGTTTCCTGATGATTAATGCTAACTAGTTGTACTTATGTCAACAAATATAATTCTAAGGCAACTAACTTTAAAATATTGCCTTTAGAATGTTTTGGGAATTATTAGCAATACCAGTACTTTATTCTCTAATTCCTTTCTGGTGAATGTAACTCTTAAATTCTGATTCATCCCCAAATGCCTCACTTGATTTGTTCTAAAGAGCAATGACAATTCTCAAGTCAATGCTCTATGTGCTGTTGAAACTCTGCGACTACTTGGCACCTATAACAATGAATAGTGAGAGAAGAAGTCGTGAGGAATAATACTAAGGAAATAATGAGAGTGGTTAAGACTGGTAGGTGTTTAAATATTGAAAAGTAGCATGGCAACCCTCTAGAGACAGCACTTTCAGATGTGCCATGAGAATCCTGGACTTCCATGCCCAGAAGTACCTAACCGTAAAGCACCCTCGCCCTTACTGTACCTTTACTTTTGCTTAAATGCTTCCTTATAGTTTGAATATGCTTTCACTAATTACCAATTACAGAGAAAATCTCATAATAGATACTTTCTCAAAATCAAATATGAGCAACATGCTTGCAGTCAAAACTTGGCTCAAAATCTTGCTTCTTCCTTTTTTCACCCTCTTTCCCTTTCCCCCTACGATAACAGTTAAGCTTACTGTTCCCTCAAGGTCTAGGACTAGTTCTCCAGAGCATCTTTTCTCAGGAGCCTCATCTGAAAGAATGTCAGGTGAACTTCTTAGCAAACAACATATCGTCTATAAGATGATATTTTACTGCAGATGTATCTTCCTAAAGAAGGTAATTTGAAACTTTTAAACTCTGGTCTGATAGGATTTAGCAAGCTGAGAAAGAACATTTGATATCAAGCAACCTATCTGGGTAACTTTCTTATGTTCATTAAAATGTGCCAGTGTTCATGTGTTTCAAGATGTATCCTCAGTCTCTAGAAACACAGAGACATATGCACATACGAGGGTACTTCTTTGTAGAAAACTAGAATTAAAAAAATAATATAAATCTTTCCATGAACCTTTTGAAGTACCCTCATACATACATGCAGAAACATACAGATATATACATATACATGTACATAATTCTATAATAGCTAGATACACAGAGGAGTTAGGAGGCTCTGAGCCTCCAAATCAGACAACTCTCAGACATAGTCTGGTTTCTATAGTATACATATTATTGTATGGATGTAGCACTCAAATATTCAGCATAATTCCTCTCATAACATGCCTTTGACACCTCTAATTTGACAATACATGGTTTTTATTCTGCTTAAGTTTCTTTTCTTACCAAAACCCAAAGCTTCCTGTTTGCCTTCCTGTTGTATTCAATTACCGTCAACAGTCATTTATTGAGCCCTTATTAGATGGCAATCTTTTGGCAAGCAACTGAGTGTAGAAAATTTTAGAAGAAAAATAGAACAGGGCTCTGTCTCCAAGGGCTGACTACTGGAGAGATGGAGAAATAAATGAGCAATTACAGTGTCTGCACAGATATCATAACAGAATAACTCAAAAGGCTCTGTGGAGGCTCAGAGAAGAGAATAACGTCACCTGGAGTAGGATCAAAACTCTACTACTGAGAAAGACCAGGAAGGCTGAGAAGGAAGGGCACCTTTCTAAAGTGTTTGTACTGTATTCTATAGATTTTAAGCAGGAGAGGGATGGGGTAAGACTTCGAGTTTAGAAATTTTACTCAAGAAACTGTGTGAAAGATGGATTAAGATGGGATAAGACAGAAGACAAGAAAACCAATTAGAAGCTGAGGAGACAGGACAGGCAAAAATTAGTGGCCAATGAGGTAAGAGTTTCCTGAGCTCACTGAGAGAGGGAGTGAAGACTTGGAGGAGGGGCCGCCACTCACTGGGGGCGTGACTTGTTTCTGAGCCTGGCCTGTGGCTTGCAGGTAGGAGACACAATAAGGTATGAGAGGCTGTAACTAAATCAAAAGAAACAAGAGTGAAATGAAGATATTCAGACATACAAAATTATATTGGCTTTAGTGGACAAGTAAGGTCCTGTTTTTCTTCTGGTCCTAAGAATGATGACATGAAAAGTAATTATATTTTGGGGAGCTGAATCATCTCTCTCCAAGTTTGCCTTTTTGCAGGATGTCAAAGGTACAGCTCCACATGTTCAGAAACTGAATTGAACACAGGGATAGCTTGGCTTTCTACAATTTTAGCCTGAGCTGAGATATAATCAATTTTCTTTTAATTCATTCTAAAGAAGATTTATTTATCTCCCTTTCAATTCAATTTAATTCAACCAAAGTTTACTGAGTGTCAACTTGTGATCATTCTGTGAGATAAAGGCAAGAGAAAGAAAGAGAAGTGAGGAAAGAGAAGATAAAAGAAAGAATAAAATAAAACTTATTTTGTAGTAACTAATTCTGTGATAGGTACTAGAGATAAATCTGATCGACATCATAATCTCTGTCTTTAAGGAGTTTAGACTAAGAGTGAAGAGTGGGGAGATAAACCCATTTTTTATCTATATTTAAGATATTTTAATTAAAAAAATTAATTTTTCTCTAAACAAAAAAGATGTAACTTGTAAATTTGTAACTAACATTAAATCATAACAAACACAAAAGCACAATCATAGATCAATGTGTATTGCCAGAATCATGTACATTTATACATAGGTACTATCGAGCCAACTGGTCTTCAGCACAGGTGGGACTCAATGTAGACACATGAGCAAGGATTGAAAAAACATTTGAAAGCAACAAGCTGTCCCTTATTTTCTGGAGGGAAACATTTCCTCCCTAAAAAGTCCATAGATCCTAACATTAACTAGCGTCATTGCCTTACCACAAAGGCTCCAAGAGACCCTTCTCCCCCCAAATTTAATGCCGCTTGTCTTCTTGAAAAGAAGCCGTTGTGCTCCTAACTCCCTGGCTCACCAGACAGCAAGCCATGCCTTGCATTTGAACTTGGGTCTCATGTGTCTGCCCACTAAGTAGACTTCGGCTACTCACCAGACACTCCTGGACACCAAACTGCACTCAGCTCTTGGAAGTTGACTCAGTGACAATTTATGTAAAGCATGTTGCTCCTGCTTCCCATAAGTAAAGGAAACCATCAAAGCTCCCACTCACTGGTGGATGATTTAGAACTTCTGATTACTGTCAATCAATAACAATCATGGTTTACTCACAGCTTCATCAGCCAATAGGCAATCCATCCAACACCCCTGTCATTGACTGAAGAAATATACTCCACTGAAAGAAACTTAGAATATCTACAATCTAGGTGTTATCAATCTGTATTTATTTTTTCACATAGAAGCAAACTCTTTATGTATTCTTAGCCTAACTGCTCAGAGTTTTGGTTGGTAAATACTGGAGAAGTGTGTGTAGAATCAATATGCCCATAAAGGCATGAAATACAATTTAAGGAAGGTCAGTAGGCAGAATGATTCAAAGGGGAAAATCCTTCCTTCAAAGGTGTAACAATGTTTAGTCACATATTCTCTTGAAATAACAGATTCCATAGCTATTCCTCTTGGAAATGAGTTTATGTAAACGAGAACATTCTGCTTTGTGCTGCTGAAGTGACAAGAGTATACCAGATGTTCACAATCCCAAGGCTCAGTTGCATGACTTTGGTGAGTATTTCATAAACCCCAATATTGGAAAGTTTCAATACCTACTGCATTTTCTTTTCCCAATTCTGAAAATTTTTGACACTTTATATTTCACTGCACTGATTTTATTTTTAAAATCTAGCTTCCTTTATTTAAATGCCACAATTCATCTTATAATGGTATTTAAGGGGCTTTTGTGGCACTGTGCCAGATTTATAATATTAGAACCTAGGCATTTGCAAATGAACCTCTTTCAATTAGTGTTTCAGGAAGCAATTAAACTGTCTAAAGTGTATTAATGAATACACTGGAATTGGGAAGCCGATCCTCCTAATATCCCCATTATTAATGTACCATCTGCTCTGCTGCCTCAGGAACATCCAGGATCTCTAACCTCAGGTCCATGAAACCCAATCGTTTATTCATAAAGGTCACAGAAGCATAAGTTTGTAATCAAGCTTAATATTCTCTACAATATGTGAATATTATATGTAGATTAAGAACATATATTTTTCTCAGATTTTTTACAGATGTAAATGAAGGTGCATAAGGCTTCTTTTTTATTTCTTTTCATTCTATATTATGTTTCAAAATACCAACATCTCTGTGAATATATTCCTGGGTCTGATATCCCTGCTGAAAGTGTGAGGACTTGTATGTACACCTGTGATTTTCATAGAATCATTAGGATCTCTGATGAGGTTGTCTTTCTTCATTAATGGAGGATGTAATTTGCCACTGTGTTGCAGCTTTTATCCCAGGGAGTGGCCCAGGTGTGCAACATTTGCTAGTGCCTCTTTCCAGTACTGTCCTCAGAGTGCCTGCCACAGGACAAGGTTCTGGAGGAGCCTATTTGTTCCTGAGATTCTCCTGTTGGCTTTATGAACAAGAGGAACCCAGAGGTTGCAGGATGCACACTGCAGGGAGAGGATGGAGGGGTAGGCAGAGAAGACCTGGAGTTTGGTACCACTCTGCTCCATGTGGAAAGTCAAGTCACCAAGTCTCCAGTATTCATGCTGCTTTGTTGACTGACTGCTGCTGAGGCAGTCGAAAGGGAATGAGAAGACACATGCTCGGCTTTCACAGAATTTCGAATATAGTACAGGAAAGAGGACACAGGCCCAAAGAAGGGTTGTGAGCTACAGTGGGGAGGTTGCCATGCAGGGACCTGCCAAGGAGGAGAATCCGTGCAACATGGAGGATTTAGGCAAGTAGAGAGAGCAGAGAAACTTCCCACAGAACCCTAGACTTCTCCTGCCTTAATTGTTACTAGTCACTGTTAGAGGTGGATTGTGTCCTCCTAAAGTTCCTATCTTGAAATCCTCGCCCTCAGTACCTCAGAAGGTGACCTTATTTGGAAGTTGGTTCATTGCAGATATAATTAGTTAAAAAAGGTCATATTGGAGTGGAATGGGCCACTAATTTAATATGACTAGTGCCTTATAAAATGGGGAAATGTAGACGCAGAGGAACACACAGGGAGAATGCCAGGTGAAGATGAAGGCAGAGACGGGGTGACATACCAGAAGCCAAGGGACATCAAAGATTTGCAGCAACCCACAAAAAGCAAGGAGAGAGGCAGGAGACAGATTCTTCCCTAGTGCCCTCAGAAGGAGGATGACCCTGCCAGCACTTTGACCTTGGACTTCCCAGCCTCCAGAACTGTGAGACAATAAATTTCTGTTGTTTAAGATGCTCTGTTTGTGGGATTTTGTTACATCAGCCCTAGCAGGCCCATAAAAGTGGAATCATAAGGAATTATGAAACACCTGACTTTCCTCCTGGATTGTAAGCTCTTTAGAAACAAGAACAATGTTGGTTTTATTTACCTTTTTTTATTGTGAGTCTCTTATATAATACCAGACCCGTAATGGGTGTCCAATAATTCTGGGTTGAATGACCGAATTAGAATGATCAAGTCATACGTACCTGAAATCATACATGAAGCAAAGTTCAGGTGACATAAAGGTCCACATGACATGAAAGGGAAATTCTGGAAACCACCACAGTGAAAGTGAAGGGCTTTAAAAGAATCTGTGCAATCTTGGCTCTCCACATTCGCTTCTTTGGCAAGAAAGAGGGAGCATGTGGGAAGGCAAATCTGGTCACAGACCCACAGTGTCTTCTGCTGAGTCTTTGGACATGCCGGGTTTCTGCACATCTTCAATACCTGGTACATGGACATAGCCAGCACACACACAAGCACACATGCACAAGCACATTTCCCCCTGCTAACGGGAGACTGCATTCGTGTGCCTTTGCCGTTTCTTTGTTGACTGATGGCTCATTCATGCAAGTGTAAAGTCACAGGGAATTTCCTTAATGTGAGCAATCTGCTTCACTATTCACCTGTCATTTTAGGATGTACATTTCAAGGTAGAAGCCATGTTGAAGAAGGGACAAAGACCATCAAGTGAGAAAGTGAGAGGAGAAATGTGTGAAGAAAGACAAGCTGACATTTGCTAAGGTGTAATCTTATTTCGTGTTGGCCTCTGTGCTCGAGACGCCAACAACACAAACCCCCCAGGTGGAGATCATAAACCCCAGTTTACAGAGGAGAGAAGGAGGCTCAGACAGGCAGAATCCTTCACTCAGAACATGGCATCTAGTAAGCTGGGGAGTTGAGGTTTGACCACATCTATTTGATTCTAAAGGCTGCATTCCATTTCTACTTCATCATGATGCTTTTTATTCTGGAAGCAATAAAAAAATCAACTCTGTGTGTCCATATATGTTCTCCTTTGATTCTCATCTGTGCCCTATGTGGCCCTTTAAATAAGCCGGCCAGCTCATCCTGTGCCTACCCCCCGGCACGCCATAGCTAGCTTCAGACAACAGTGGTTGCCAAGCGATTTCCCAGGTTAGTCCTGTCTTGTATGTTATCTACTCATCGTGTTACTGCTGCCTGGCCCCTCGGTTGTTTGGCTCTGTACCCTCAGCTGTGAACCTTCAGAACTGGTTTCCTGGCAGCTGGCTCCCAACTCCACCCCAGCCTCACCTGTTCCTCTAATGTGTGCATCCCCTACAGCCATGGGACAGACACCACCTCCTCCAGCTCCATTGCTACTTTTAGTGAACGTGCCTCCTCCAACCTCACCAGCTAAACCGGCTTTCCTCCCTCATACAGGTAAAGGGCATTAGAAGCTTCCCCACAAATACAATGAAGAACGCATGAGACAGGAAGGAACCTAGAACGGGGAGGATAGGGTTTAGGTGAACTCACATTTAATACTAGCCACCCAGACGGGTAGTCTGGAGGAAGTCACTAGTTCACCACCATTTTTAAAATGAAGCTGTTGCCCAAGGGGCTTAGAAGTCTCCTTCTGAAATGATAATCGACAGTGTAACTCTTTGTTAAAACAAATGTACAAAACATGACACCATAACATCATAACAAGGGTATTGTTTTCCCTTTGCAATCACTTTTTTTAAAGGTATTGGTGACTCACCAAAGAATAATGGCTTTTTCATACACTTGTTTGAATTTTAAAAAAATCACCTTTGGGGCAATAAATCATACTATTCTGATAACTGCAAGAGCATACATCAGGACTACAGTACAGTCTAGCCTGGAAGCATTTGAAAAAAAATGAACAGGTAAGGTAGAACAGAGACATCTACAAAAATAGTGATGCACTCTGTGTGGGCACATTTCCTAGTTTCACTTTCGCTTGTGGTGCCTGTCAATATGCCTTCACATGGAACATGCAGCCTTTTTGTGTCTTTTTGGCAAGCGTTTATTTTCAGTACCTACTTCATGTGTGCACTGAAGATAAGCTAGAGATGAATAAGAACTCAAGGACCTTAATCTAGAGACTGCAGGAGTCCTGCTCTCGGAGGTTTTATAATTGATTTGAAGGATGCCGCACTTACTCGTGAGCGAATAGCTCATTTCTTAACATATCAGATAACTGATTAATGATATGGTATTTTTTTTTTTGTCAGGAGTAGGTTTCTAGCAGTTTTGCAAAAGTTTCTTATGTTCTTTTTTAATAGGACTGGTCCAGGGAAAAGGTGGAGAAAGAGTATATGGAAACAATTTCACTTCTTCAACTCTGTCAAACCAGTTCTCCAGCCACCAGGTCAGAAATTCCCACTGGAATATCTGAAAAGCATAGGATAACAGTTTAGTCATTGTCTCCAGAAGGCCCTGGGGAAAGGAAACAAATGCTCCTTGTTAATAGATCTGAAGGGATTAATGTTACTGGTAATTTGGCTGGTGACTTAGATCACCTCTCCTTCACCCAATTCAACACCATTCTCAAATATCCTCTATCCTTTAACCCTTGGAATTCCACCTCTTCCACAAAGCTTTTCCTGAATAACTATAAGAAAAAAGTGATACCCCACCCCACCACTGTGTGAAGTGACCAGCCATTCTGCTTTGCCAGGACTGTACCAATTTTAGGAGTAAAAGTTCCACATTCTGGGAAACCCTCAGCCCCAGGCAACTGGGACTGTTGGTTACCCAACCTCCTGCTCTTCTCTGTGAACATGTTAACTTCCAAGAAATGCTCTTTTTAATGTCAGTTTTTATTACCTCAAATGCACTGGGCCTCACACACTGGGAGTGTTTCATGAAGGCTATAGAGGAGCACAGTTGTTTGTGGATTTTTTGAACAGTTTTAGATGCCAGGGCCACCTGTTGTTCAACTATGTTGGCCACACAGCATCTGACATGCTAGGTACAATTCCCCAATCTAGAGACAGGACCTTGTATGGGGTGGAGCTTGTACTGAACAAGGTTTATTTCACAGCCAGTGAATAGAAAAATGGGAAATCAGTAACATGTGCTAATTCTCAGACATTTAATTCATCTATCATCAATCAATCCACAAACATCTATCTACTGAGATCTCCTTTGGTTGGTTTTTATAAGCAGGAGCTCAGGACGGATGTTTGAGGGGAAAAAACTGATTTCTAATACAGCTTTGGCACTTCCTAGTTGTCTGAGTTGAATGTTTGCTTAATCTCTCTGAGTTTAAATTTCTGTATCTCTAAAATGGAAATAATCATAACTACATTACAGGAAAGCTAGAAAAATTAAACAAAGACTGGAAAAAGCAATAGCATAGTGTCTTGTAAATATTAACTAAACTTAATGAATAAAACCAGGCTTGTGCTCAGTATAATGAAGAATACAAAAGAAGAGTAAAATATAAATCTGTAAGGTCTAGTTAGATCTGCAAGTACTTCACTCTCTCTTCGTAGGCATTTTTACCCACATCCAGAGCTTCAATTACCATCTGCACATGTAAACTTCCCGCATTGATAGCTCTAGCCCAGATCTCTTCTGACCCATATGTTGAGGTTTCACTTGAATGAATGAAAAATATGTTTAACTGAACAGCATCAAGACCAAACCCATGGTCTTCCCCCTCTCCGATATGGGTCTCTTTCAGGCCCTTCAGTGACATCACCTTCCCACTAGTTGTGCATGACACTGAAGACCCATAATGTGAGGTAATCCTCGGCAACTTCCTCTCCTTAAACGTGCCCCCCATGCCATCATCGAGTCCCATTTATCTTACCTATAAATCATTCCAACTCTATCTCTACCACTTTTACCCCAGCCTAAGCCACCAACCCTTTTTTTCTGAATTACTGCAATAACTTTCTAAATGGTGTTCCTAAACTTTCTCCAAAACTCTTGCTCCTGTCTAATCTTTTCTCAGAGAGCCCCAGTATGACATTTGCAAAACAAAAGAAGGCCATGTCCCTGCCCTGCTACCAAGCCCCCAATGGTTTCCTATTGTGCATAGAATGAAGACTAAAATTCTTCACAAGGTCAACTGCCTGTCTGAACTCTGCCACCCTCTGGAGCCTTGCCTCACAACACAAATGTGATAAGCTCCGGATCACTCTGACCTTCAGTTTTTCATCACGGAGCTTTATGCAAGTGCTATTCCCCCTAGCAAGAATACTCCACCTTTCCCCTACCCTTTTCCTGTTTGTTCTTTCAACTTCAACTCAAAACTTGCTTTGTCATCGGAGCATCATACAAGACAGAAAAGTACCCTATATTTATGCTTTGAAAAGCATTTAAAATAGTTCTTAATTTTATACTACAGTCATGCACTGCATAAGGACGTTTCAGTCAACAATGGACTACATACACAAAGGTGGTCCCATAAGATGATAATGGAGCTGAAAAATTCCTACCACCTAGTGACATCATAGTTGTCATAGAGTCATAGCACAATCACTTAATTTTTTTATAAATTTAGTGTAGCCTAAGTATACAGTGTTTATAAAGTCTACAGTAGTATACAGCAGTGTCCTAGGCCTTCAGATTCACTCCCTACTGAGTTACTGACTCACCCAGAACAACTTCCAGTTCTGCAAGCTCCATTCATGATAAATGTCTCACTCATACAGGTGTACATTTTTATCCTTTATACTGTATTTTCACTGTACCTTTTCTATGTTTAGCTATGTTTATATACACAAATACTTACCATTGTGTTATAGTTGCCTACAGTATTCCGTACAATAACATGCTGTGCAGGTTTGTACTCTAGTAGCAATAGGCTATGCCATATAGCTCAAGTGTGTGGAAAGCTACACCATCTAGGTTTGTGTAAGTACACTCTGTGATGTTCACACAATGATGAAATCACCCAGCAATGCATTTCTCACAACACATCCTTGCTGTTAAGCAACACATGACTATTTGCAATTACTTAATGTCTGTGTCCTTTACCATACTGTAAGTTCTATGGCCACATTGAATTTTGCTTACCATTGTGCCATGGGTTCTAGTAAAATCCTTGGCAAATAGTAGGTACTCAATAAAAATTCACTGATGGATGACTGACTGAATGAATGAATAAACAGCAAATCTTATTAGTCAGATCATCACTAAGTGTCAAAATGTCCAATAAACAAGAGTAAGAAGAAGGAAGCTATGGAGAATAAAGAAAGTTTCCTTGAGGAGACAATGACCAGAGAAGGGAATGATCAAGACAGTGAGAATGGGAGTAGAGTTTAGAAAGCATAGAGGCAGGGGGCAGGAGTGTGCTTTGCAGGTACTGACATCAACAAGTAAAAAGTCTTGGAAGCTGGAATAAGCATTTCATACACAGAGAACAGTAAAGAGATTCATAGTCTATCACGGGAGAATGAAATTAAAGCCCAGAGTGTGAAATTGGTCCATATGGAACCAGAGGAAAGGCAGGGTACACATTTCAGTGTCTAGAGGGATACAGATCATTTGTCTTTATCTCCAGCTATGATTGGTGTTTCAAATGGGTGGTTTAAATTAAAGAAAAAACTGAAAGTTACTTGGATGGACAGTGATGAGCAACAGTTCTTTTGCAGGAGAGGGACTGTCGTCTGTTTGTTTGGGCTGATACAGGCTTTTGTTTCACTCTATGGAGACAAATGACTCTATGTCTCTCCACCAGTCACATTATTAACTGTACTGGCATTTTATTTCTAAGTCAAGGGATAATCTGAGGCTGAGCAAAGAGGAAGCACTGAGAGGAGGCCTTGCCACAGGCTGCTGGCTGCCTGACATTTCAGAATGAAGAATCATTGCCTCAGAAATATTCCAAGCACTTCTTCGATACCCCAGTCAGGGAACTGTTACGGTAAAACTTGAAGATAAGTATGTCCAATCTGCTAGCTCACTACAGGTATAAGGAATCATATTTCAAGTATTTAAAATAATTAAAGCCCACTCCTATTTTAGTCATTGATAAAGATACTTCAGTCCATCTACTGATGTCAAAACAGCATCCTGTGCCACCACTTTCCAAGTGAACTGCAGGGACTTAACTTTATGATATGAAAGGTGAAAGCAGGATAAATTGGGGAGGAGGAAAAGTTACGTTGGAAATAGTCATGACTAGACATCAAAAGACAAGGGCGAGATGCAGGTGTTTTAACACCAATATGGTCCAGAGCCCAAGTTGCTTATACACACAAAGACCCAGTCAAACAAGGAGGATGAAAATGAAGGGCAGTCATCAGCCACCGTGAGAGCACTGGTTGGAAGCACATTGTATATGAAAAGAGCAGAGCGATTAGGAGACTGGTTGACAACAGTTCTAATGACATTTGATATTCTTCATGTAAGCAAAATCCCCACAAGCTTGATACCTTGGTTCCGGGAATAAAGTATGAGTTCAATTGGCAGGATTGCTTGGGTCATAAGTGTTATTGTAAACACTCATACCTTTGTCCCAGAGTATGACAGGATTCAATATCTTTATTGCCCATTCACTATCTTTATTGATGGCTGAGATGAAGGAATCGACAATGTGCTCATCAAACTTGCAGACTATACTAAGTTAGGCAGATTTGCTAATATCACCACAAGACAGGAATAAAATCCTAACTGACCTTGGCAAATGAAGTGACTCTAGAGTGGGTCGCTTTGGGACAAGGAAAAATAAACAAGGACTCCAAGCTGCTCATGTGTAATACAGACTTCCTAGGCACAGAAGCCAGACTTCCTTCACCCTCTCTCTCTTCCAGACCTTCATTCAAGTTCTAGATTACATTCTAGACACCAAACTTTAAAAAGAATGAGAGTAAACAAGACAGGGTTCAGTAAAGCACAATGCACACACGATCAGAGGGAAAATGACATGTCACGCTGAGCATATAGAAGGTGCTTGGCAACTGATTATCCGATGGAGAATAAAGGAAGGGAGGAAGGGGATGGGGAAGGAGGGATATAAAGGGGGAAGAAAGGAAGGAAGGAAAAGAAAAGATAGGATGGGAGACAACAATAAGAATATTACAGGTAAAATCCTTGTGACTTTTATGTGAAGAATCATTACTTGGAGCTGGAAAGAGTAAATCTCCATCAAATGAAAACAGAGACTAAAACAAGTAGTTTCCCTTACCCCACCCAGCTTTAAAATTTCACAATACCTAGCTTCATACCTGGTATTTGCAGCCATTCAGAACACACAGGAGTCATACATAGGACATGAGCCCATTGCTATGGAGAAGAACTGAGCTCAGACTGCACCTTCCTGTACCTCCCCAGGTGTGCCGCAATGCTTTATTATGCTCCTCAACCTTTTCTTCTAGCATCCCATGGTCTGCCCACATGTTCTCTACATTCTGATGTGAGTGCCCTTTTTACTTTAGAGTGAAGAAAAACACAAGCCCTCGAATGGTGCATCGCAGGTCTGACTCAGACTTGAAGCTAGATTGAAGACAGACTTCTGTCTTCCATTTATAGCAGTGGTTCACAAGCCTGGTTACATGTTATACTCACTTGCAAAGGCTGGAATCCTGTCCAAAACCAGGCCAGACCCAGGACTGATTGAATCAGACTAGCAGGGAGTGGGTCCCAGGCATTAGGTTCCTTTTAAAGCTCTCTAGATTATTTCAATGTGCAGCCGACATTGAGAACACTTCCCTCATGGGGTATTTGGTTATCTTTCTCTATCTCAGGATACTCCCCAGAAGAATCCACCCCCCAAACAGCCTGTGATTGACCCTGATACATTTGCTTTCCTTCATTAAAGAACTGGGGCAGGCTCTTCAAGTTGACTCAAACTACAGCAGTGCTTCTCACATTTTAATGTACATACAAATCTCCTGAGGTTCTTGTTAAAATGCAGTTTCTGATTTCGTAGGGCTGAAGTGGGCTTGAGATTCCACATTTCTAACAAGTTCCCATGTGATGCTAATGCTACTGGTCTGCGGACCACATGAATAGCTGGAACTGTAATGTTGAGCTTACATTAGCTGATCAACATAGCCTTGCACCATCTATAACACTCACTTAGCAATGTCCTTGATTCTAAATTAATGGGGGCTAATAGTTTACTCACCTTGTTCTCTGAAGGTAGTGATGCAAAATTCTCAACACAAAGCAGATATAGTCATGTGCCTTAGTATCCCCCAAGACCATCTAGAAAAGTGTTTCTCAAACAGTAATGTGCAAGTTAATCACCTGAGGATCTCTTGAAAATGCAGATCCTGATTCAATGGACCTGAAATGGGGTATGAGGTTCTACATTTTTAAAAAGTTCTCCGGTGACACCAGTGCTACTGGTCCAGGAACCGCATTTTGGGTAAAAAAAAAAAAAGAAAGAAAGAAAGAAAGAAAAAAGGATTTAGGGGAAGTTTTTTTTATCGACTTCAAACATTGTGACACCTAAACTTTGGAGTCCCCAGTTCAGAAACTTCTGCTCAGCTCAGCTCAGTTAGGTCTCAGAACTCTGACTCTTGGTCTCTTCTAGGAAACAACTTCCAGACACATAAACCCCTCTGACAGTAATTTCCCTGCATTGCTGGAAGCCAGATTTTGAATAGACCTGAAATTACAATGAGAAAAAAGGCAATTGGCCAATTCCAAGTCATAAAAATACCCGATCTTATCGAGGACACCATATCTGTGTTTGGGCATCAGCCACATTTAGGATCTTTAGAATAAAACCCCACAGAAAGTGTGTTCTTCCAGCTCATAATTACAGGTCTCTTGCAATGGACTAAGATTTCCCTGATCTCAAACAGCCAGAGGAAATCAAGTACCAGGAGAGTAATGGTAAGAATGCAGTAATATACATTAACTGTTCGACACACAACTATTTGGTATTACCATCATTTTTTTAATGGTAGCATTTTTTTTTATTCCAAATGTTTTAACATTTATTTGTATTTATTTATGGGGTACAGTGTGTTGTTTCAATACATGCCTATACTGCATAATGGTTTACTTGGCGCAGATAGCATAGTTTTGTACCCACAGTCCACCATTTTTTCTCCTCTCCCCTCCCCCATCTCTGGTAACCATTAGTAACAATTATTGTAATCTGTACTTCTATGAGAACCACTTTTTAGGGTTTTTTTTAGATTCTATATAAGAGTAATATCATGCAGTATTTGTCTTTTGGTACCTGACTTATTTCACTTAACATGATGGTTTCCAGTTCCAACCATGTTTCTACAAATGACAGGATATCATTCTTTTTAATAGCTGATCAGTATTCTATTGTGTATACATGACACAGGTCTTTTGTTTGTTTGCTTGTTTGTTTTCATTGCCATGAGTCCCTCTTTTTAAGGAGAAGAGAATTCGGCACTTAGAGAAATATTGGCTCTTTTGTCTCAATTCAAGACATTTAAAGACCAATTGTAAGTGAAACAAACAGAGACAAGCACATTGGACCACAAGCTTCAAGACTTGATTTCCAGCCCCCAGCTTACCACTGACTTGTGCTATGAACTTGGAATAGTCAGTCTCAAGACTCCTTGAAACTAGGTTGTCTCCTCTGAAGAGTAGGAATATTTATCATAGACGTGTAATGAAGGTCAAATAAGATGATGGATAGGCAAGTTCTAGGGAAAGCAAAAGTACTGTGTACATGTGAGAGCTAAGGTTTGCGCAGGAAAGGCCACCAAACTTGGAATCTCCTATTCAGTTGAACAAACATTCATTGAATACCAACTGCGAGGCAGAAAACATTACAGGGATGACTTTTCTAGCTCATCAAGAGATATTGTCATAGCCATAGAGCTTTAGTCCTCAGGATATATATCAGTCTAAAGTCACATGGAAAGGGATGCCTATTTGGCAGCATCCCCGTCATTGCTTTGGCCGCAGTGACCATCAGGGTGACCTACTCTATGTAGGTCACGTGGTGTGTGGTATGAGAGTGCTGTATAAAGAGTGAGAAGGAAAATTGGGTTTCTCTTTATGGCTGAGCCAAGTTAGAGCTTCTGCTCCGAGCCATGACAGGTCATCACCACGTGTGTTGTGTGGGCTTTGTCATCAGGCTCACATGAGCTGCAATTTCACTTTTCCTCTCCTTGCTTTGCTGCTGTGTCACTGGAAGGCCACGAACACTCTTTAAGTTTCAGTTTCCTCATCTGTAATATAGGAATACTTCTATTTTCTATCATTAAATAATGAAGACTAGGATTTCTAAAGAGATGATTTCCAAGAATAATTTCCAAAAGAGTACATGAGACAGCAGCAGTCTCATTTCTGGCTGCCGGAATCACCATTCTTCTGGTACTCTTTCCAGAAATTGCTGCTGTGACTACACTGGCTTTAAGAAGGCATGGTATCTGCTATAAAGTCCTAGTCCAATGGTGGAGCCAAAATTCTTCCTTTTATACCCTATTGTATAATTTGGGACAGTTTATAAAGTTAACAATGTATTTTTTTTTTTGCCAGGAATCTCATATTTTAAGGGGAAAAGAGAAAGAGAGAAGTAAATGAGCAAAACCCTGCAAAGTACACACCTTGATAATCCACTTAGAGGATGCAGACTGCCTTCTGAGGCTCCCAGAACCTAGGCCCCATCCTACCTATGAGCATGGAAACGCAATCAAACAGCTATTTTCCCAGTTTCAAAGTCTAAATCCAAAGGAATCAAGCTGTGAGAGAGTCTGCAAGTCTTCCAACTCCATTCTATCTAGGGTCTACCTTCCAAATTCTGGTTTTCCTGGCTAAAACCAACCTCTTCCACAGGTGATATTCAACAGTTTTAGGAGATACCATAACAAGCCTTAGAATATTGTAATATAATAATACAAAATCTCCTATTCATAGTATCAGAAGATCATTTAATTAGAATCACACAATTATACCAAATAAATAATAGTTAATGCTCTTGCTCTTATCATTGTCATTATTATGAGTTTGATATTTTATCTGCCAAGTTGAAATACTTGCGGAGAGGATGTAAGTGGTGACAGATGAGCCACACTGAATTGGCTATGATCTTGGCACCCTCAGTTTTCCTCCTTGGTCATGAGAAGGCTTACAGATGACACCTACTCAAAACCAACAAAGGACAAAGACCCATGATACTGTCAGCAATGTTTGTTTATCATTCATCACAACTTAAGGCAGAAGAAGGTACTGTCCTCAGCTGATGATGGCCCTAGCTGGTCTTAATGTCTATACTTCTCATGCACCAGAGAGTAATACACTGTCTGTGACACCTTGATTCAAAAGAGGATTATTAATCACACAGCTCAGGGAGCCTCTGAAACATGTGATGAGTTTAGTAACTGAGATTTGTGGTGACAACCCTAAACTAAAGCAGGAAATATCAAAGTTGGGCCAACAGTACAGATCTCTCTCTTTTTAACATTGCCTTAATGATCACAAAGAGGGCTGTTCTATGTTGATATCTTTTTGTTGCCTTCCAATTGCTGTTTTATGTTAACCTCAAAACAATTTATTTAATATCAACAGCCCTGTAAGTAGTGCAAATACATGCAAGGGATGATGATCTCACAGGCTATTTCCAAAGGAGATGGAGGGCGCGTGTAAAGAAGTGATGGTCTCTCGTCCTTCTACGGAAAACAACCCATTGATTTTGGCCCAAGTCAAATCAACATAATTATGTCTCAAGATGTTCTTGAAAATACTTTGAAGCCACCCAGGAAAGAGAAAAAATGACCCTTTGCTCCAGCTTTGTAATGCAAACTGTGTACCCAGGCTCTGCCTCACACTGTATAGTATAAGCACAGGGGGCTTCAGTTGGGTTTTTCTCTTAAACGGTTTGGCATGAACTGACATGTGGCAGGTTACTGGGCAGAAACCTGGAGCATCATTAGAGGTCAAGTGTCATGTAGAAATCACCTAATATCTTTTTGGCCAACTGTAGCCAGCAAGTCTGCTTGAAGGAATTCTCAGTCTATTTCATCTTTTCCAAAGCTGCTATAGCCAAACCTTATGGCAGAATGCTATCCTGAGAGTACTGAGAAAACAGGGCCTATACCACACTGTCTAACACATTTAATTATGAAGCTCTCATTTTTGTTCTGTAATCAGGAAAAGCAAAACATTACTTACAAGAGGAACTCCCACAAAAGGTCAGCCCTGGGAAGTGATTGATTCATTTCCACAAGAAGACTCTTATTCCAAGCCTGGAGGTTGATAAACACACTTATCTTACTCCCTATGGTGGAAACAGAGCTTTCTGGAGTCAATGAAGTGGCACAAACCTGGAGCAGGGTTCCCCTGAGGCTGTAGCAAAGCCAGCAGCATGGTTGTGTGTCAGCTGCTGAGCAGAAGCCAAGTCTCCCAGCAGGGCTGCCATCATCACACACCCATAAGGAAGCTCATCACTCGCTGTCAGAGGCTGAGTCCTCCAGACATGTTGATGTCCCACCACCACACACATGCGTGCACGCATGCGCGCACACACACACATACACACTCTTGGCTCTGCCAGAGCCAAGGAACCCCAGGCAGCAGGTGACAGGCCAGCAGGGCAGTGGAACTACCAGGAAACCTCAGGCCATTTTCCACTCCCAAGGGGTATCTGCACGTGGAGTGTCTGGTTACAGAAAGAGAAGACTTTTTCCTCCTGCACTTCTGGTTTCAGTGTTTGGAACTGATGATAACTCTTATCCCTGCAAACACCTTGGCAAGATCAGGACTAGGCAAAACTACAACAAGGAGAAACCACCTAGTGCCACTCTCTCCTCTATTCCTTGGTCTCTGAAACTTACCATACCAAAGCAGCCACTTTGAGCCACACAGCAAGAGGAAGGAATAATCCACATGGTTATGCCACTCCTGTATTTAAATCCTTTAATGCCTCTAGTTTGCTGGGATCTGAAACTTACCATACCAAAGCAGCCACTTTGAGCCACACAGCAAGAGGAAGGGATAATCCACATGGTTATGCCACTCCTGTATTTAAATCCTTTAATGCCTCTAGTTTGCTGGGAATCTAAAAGTATACTTGCTGTCAGGCTTGAGATTCCCAGCACAACCAAACACAGCAACCCTGCTAAAGTTAAAGAGGCAACAAGCTACCCCAGACACGACTGAAAATCTGTACTGAGGTCCTATATTCAGAAGCAAAAAGGAGGGTGGGGGAGAAAAACTATTCTAAAACCTGGTCCAGAGCTTCACACTCTGGAATTTAACATGCCAGTTTATTTGATGGCAAAATTTGGCCTGACAATCCCTCATTGGCTCCCACAGACATCGTATCCAGCAAGACCTAAGTAATTCAACCAGCATTGATTAGGCACATACTATGTATACATGATGATCAAATCTGAACAAAATAAAGATTCTTCTTCTACCAGTCAGGGTTCTTGCTTGCAAACAACAAAAATGAACTGAAAAGTTGTTTATTAGAAGAATACTATGTAGTTTTCAATTGCAACGTGAAAGCCAAGAGCCAGCCTTAAAAACTGGACAGGCACCAGAAGCAGAGGCATGGTCTGGAGGTCTGTATGGGACACTACTGACGTCACCACTGGACAGAGGAGGACACTGCTAAGTTAGAGCCATGATGCCCACATGGCTGAAATCATTTCTCAAAAACCCCTAGTTATGGCTGTCAATGCTCCAAGTTAACATTTTAGGTAGGACCAGGCCATCAGTTAATTTAAGTCATGTGCCCATGCTGTACTGTTGGGAGCAGGAGAATATTTTCCAGACTTTTTGTCCTTCAGAGTCAGAAGCAGGGCTTCTCACCATGACTTATAAGACAATAAGTTCTATCAGAGGAAGGGTGTTAGAATGTTAGACAATCAATAAAACAAGAAAAAAAGAAGTGTCTATCAGGAATTTCAGTATGGAACAGGAGTTGGGAATAGAAGCCTGATTATGCATAAATGCATATAATTATGACACCAATAAAGTAGGATAGACACTATTGGTGAGATGTTAGTGGTGGATCTTGGTATCTGAAAAATACTACTCAGAAAATACTACTTTGGCTGAATGCTAAGGAAAATTTCATATTGAAATAATTTTTAGCTGAATTTTGAATGATAGATGGGATTTCAAAAGGTCCAAATAGATATTCCAAGAAAGAAATACTCCCTGTAATGTTAGAAGACCCTTCCAAGTATAAAATGAAACTCTGTTGGGTAGAGAACTGGATGAATGGACAGACGGTTTATATATAGCTTGAGAGCTTCTTTTTCAACTTAACTTTTCAATAAATCCAGGGTCTTTGCAAAACAGAATGAATTCACACGGCACTCAGGGAAAGTGATATTCATCACCTCATTTTTAAGTATCCTCCAGGGCAAAGATAGAACAGGAAACGTTACACCTCACTGGATTCATCTTAACTTTATTCATATCATGAATAAGAAATTAACCTAGGGCTAATCCTCAGCCTCTTTGCTTTTGCAACATGAGGGGCACTTGCTCTGGCACTAAGAAAGGTGCAGGTAATAAACACAGATGGAACCAAACGAGAAGATGATGATGCATGGCTGAGTTTGGTTTCTAGGATCTCAGACAGGTGGCGAAAACTGCATACAGTCAATTAAGTTGAAGTAACTGATCAATTTCACTAAGACCGAGGGAAGATCTATTACAGAACTTTTCTGTGAGGGGAGAAAACACTTTTCATGATGTGCCAAAATACTTAATAAAACCACTATCACTAGGATCTAGTTGATTTTCTTTCATCATATTTTAGTCCATAACCACTGTTGGAGTTATATGCATGAAAAAAAAGAAATAAAAATGCAAATTCAAGACCAGGAATTTTTCTTACACAGAAATGCAGGAATCACTAGAACCCTTGTCTAAAAGAAGATGAAGTAAATGGCAGAGAGTCTGAAATACCAGGGACATGAAGAGAAGGATCTAGAACACAAGAGCCAGAGAAGATAAAACTCAAGGAAAATGGAATTATTTTCAAATATCTGACGGACTGCAAGATAAAATTGGCAAAAATTAAAGTAATATAGTAATGGATTCGGCTACAAATAAGAAGAGTAGAACCAGTGGTATGTCAATCAGAAGTGGGCTAATGTTATGTCGTTGTTATGGTAATAATGTCTGCTGAAATCCTTCAAACTTCTCAGATGAGATGACTGTGTGTTGGTTCATCTAAATCTCCTAGAGGTCAATAAAAGACATTTACATAAATAATTTTGAAAAAATAAATATTGTTCACTCAGTGAATGAGTGATTTCTCAATAAAGATTAAAGGAGAGCAAGCTCTTGGGTTTAACACTAAATGATTATAGCCAAAGTCTTCACAAGGTCCCCAAATGTCCTATGCTATTGAAGTCATCTAATTACTCCTTGATGTTAGAATAAAGCCATTTGTGAAACAAAATATTTCTTGAATAAACAACTCTTTCAGATGAAGAAAGATCAGATAAAACAAGATAATAAAAAGAAGATCAGATAAAAATAAAGATCTTGGGTCCCCTGCCAATGCCTGAGTGACATTAACTGTCCCCACCCCTATTCTCTAGCATCCCGTCTTCCACCACTCTCCTTTGGTCACT
>NW_007736044.1:63979-65779 GCF_000696425.1 Galeopterus variegatus
AAAAAAAAAGATCTTGGGTCCCCTGCCAATGCCTGAGTGACATTAACTGTCCCCACCCCTATTCTCTTGCATCCCGTCTTCCACCACTCTCCTTTGGTCACTCTGCCACAGTCACACTGGCCCCTTCAGACATGCCAGGCATGATTTTGCCTGAGAGCTTTTTACTGGATGTTCCCTTTGACTGGAATATTCTCCCTCAGAGAAGAATCTCTTTTCTCTTTCAAGATATACCCAGTTTTCACCTTTTTGGAGAGACTTTCTCTGACCACCCTATTTAAAATTCCTCCCCATCTTCCTACAAGAACACATACAACACACACATGTCCCACGTGCATATGAAATTGTACACACGAATGCACACACCTACACCGCAGGGCCAAACTCCTTTACCTCGCACTTTTATTCACATAGCGTTTACCACCTTCTAAAATTTCTACTTACTAATTACATTTACTATCTCTCTCTCCATTTTAGAGTATAAGCTCCAAAGATTTAGGAGTTTGTCTGGTTTATACATCGAAGAAATCCTAACACCTAAAACAGAGCCTTGAACGTAGCAAACCTCAATAAATACTCATTGAATAAATTAAAGCATATAGATTTGTCCATAATACAACTAAATCAGGATTCAATCTCAGCAAAATAACTATAAAATACACTTGTGATAACTCATCCATCAAAAACATTATAATGAAAAATAGAAATTAAAAGTTAAAAAAGGAAGAAACTGCTTATTAAACATTAAATAGCTAGCACAGTATTTAGAAGAAAATGTATATCCTTACATTAGAAAAAAAGAAAAGCTGAAAATTAATGGTCTAAATGTCCACCTTATGGAATAAGATCAACATAATAAAATAAATTCAAATAACTTGAGAAAGAAAATAACAGAAATAAAATTAATAAATGTGGAATATGAATATAAAGAAGTTTCAACAGTGTCAGAATTGGTTCTTTGAAAGCACTAACAGAAGCAAAAAGTTTTTATTAAACATGATCAAGAAGGCAAGGGACAAGACACCAATAAACAATATTGAGAACATAGAATTCAATATGAAAGAGATAAAAAGAATGTCATAAGGAGCTAACTAAAACTTTATTCCTAGAAGTGAAAATTAGACAAAGTAAGTATTTCCCTGAAAAATAAAACATACCAGGAGAAACACTAAAATCAAGTAGACAATAACTTTTCACTTGGTTTTATTAAGGTAAAATTTACATACATGCAATAAAATTCACTCACTTTATGTTTACACTTTCTAGATTCTAAAATGTCATATAAATGGAAACATATAGTACATAAAACTTTGTGTATAACTTCGATTCAGCATAATATTTTTGGAATTCATTCGTGCTGTTCTGCATAACAGTTTACTGCTGTGTAGTATTCCATAGTATGCACGTACTACAATTCATTTATACATTTACCATTTAATGGATACTTGGTGATTTCCAGGTTGTAGCTACGATGAAAAAAAGCTGCTATTACATTCAAGTACATACAAGCACTTATGTAGACATATGCTTTTGTTTTTGTTATGTCTATGGTAAGTGCAACTTTACAAAAAATCGGCAAATCACTTTTCAGAAGAGCCGTGCCATTTTGCATTTCCCCTAGTAGTGTATGTGAGTTCCAGTTGCTCCACATTCTGTTGTCACCTCTTGTCACCCATCTTTTTAATTTTAACCGTTCTAATAGGTATGTACTGTTATGTCACAGTGGTTTGAATTTGCATTTTTCTGATGATTAGTATTGATTTATTGGCCATTCATATTTCTTTTTCGATAAAATCTCAGTTT
>NW_007736044.1:66462-69556 GCF_000696425.1 Galeopterus variegatus
CCGTTCTAATAGGTATGTACTGTTATGTCACAGTGGTTTGAATTTGCATTTTTCTGATGATTAGTATTGATTTATTGGCCATTCATATTTCTTTTTCGATAAAATCTCAGTTTGAATCTTTTACCCATTGGGTTGTTTGTCCTATCATTGAGTTGTTAAGAGTTTATTATATATTCTAGATACAATCTCATCATCAGACATATGATTTGCAAATAATTTCTCTTAGTTTATTATTAATCTTTTCATTTTCTTAATTGTGTCTTTTGAAGAACAATTTTTAAAAATTTTGATGAGGGCCATTTTATCAAGTTTTCCTTTTATAATTCATGCTCTATTTAAGATATCATTGCTAACTGATTGTCACACAGATTTTTCTTATGTTTGCTTCTGGAAGTTTTATAGGTTTAGTTCTTATGCTTAGGTCTATACTCTATTCAGAGTTAATTTTTGTACATGGTGTAAGATAAGGATCACGTTTCATTCTTCCCCCATGCCCATATCCAGTTACTCCATCACCAGTTGCTAAAAGCCATGTAACCATACATCCATCAACAAAGGAATAAAAAATGTAATGCAATGGTATTCTACTCAGCAATAAAAGGGAATGAACAAGCAACAATATGGGTCGAAATTAAAAATCATTATGCTAGGTGAAAGAAACCAAACACTGAAGATTACATATTGCATGACTGCACTTATGTGAAAGTTTAGAAAATTCAAAACTAATGTAAAGTGACAGAAATAAAACCTGGGGATAGAGGGAGCCATAGGCTCTGAAGAGGCATGAGAAAACATTTTGGGAAGTGCTGGAAATGCTCTGGATCTTGACTGTGGTAGTGGTTTTATGGTACCTAACTGTACCAAAATTCATGGAATTGCAGATTTTAAATGAATACAGTTTATTAACATAAATTATTCTTTAATAAAATTTTATTTTTAAAAAAGCAAGTAGGGGCCGGCCTGGTGGTGCACTGCTATAGTGCGCCGCTTGGGAAGCGCGGCGGCACTCCCTCCGACGGTTTGGATCGTAATAAAATTTTATTTTTAAAAAAGCAAGTAGGGGCCGGCCTGGTGGTGCACTGCTATAGTGTGCCGCTTGGGAAGCGCAGCGGCGCTCCCTCCGACGGTTTGGATCCCACATACAGACCGGTTCCCACTCACTGGCTGAGCGAGGTGTGGGAGCAACACCGAGGGTTGTGATCCCGTTGCCGGTCCTAGTCTGGTACGGGGGCGACACTGAGGGTTGCGATCATTGCTGGACACGGAAAAAGACAAAAAGGAAAAAAAAAAAAAAGCAAGTAGGCTTTGAACTAAGATTTGGGAACATCTTTTCTCCAGTAAACCTCGGATTACCTTAGCAGTACCCAAATGAACTCAAAGGCAATGAAAAATCCATACGGTATAAATGCTGAGTCTGGATAAAATGTTTTTAGTTCAGATTTCAAAAAGCAAAATGTAAACAAATAAACAGGAAAAGTAGAATTCTGAAAACTATTTAGTATAGGATTCAGGAGATAATTTCATAAAATAACCAGACATTCACCATAAGATGGGCTAATAGATTGTCTATAAGAAATAGAAGCAGAAAAAAATGCATAATAACATAGGTCAAAATTGAAAGATAAAAGATAAAGAGATATGAGTGAGAAGAGAAAATCTGGTAGTTAAAATCAACATGGCAGAACGGAATTAAAATCCATACTGAAAGCAGTAAAGAGCAGATTTGATTCTGCAAAAAAATCAAATCTGACATTTTAAACTACCTTGATAAGTTCCCAGAGAATGGGGAATAAAATAAAAAGGAGATGGAAAATAACAAGGGAGAACATGGTAAATATAGAGATCTAATCTGAGAAGAATGCACATTTATATTTTTAAGAAAAGAATATTTAGTAACAATTCCATAATCAAGGCAAAAAATTTTGAGGACTTGAGTTAAAACAGTACATTGGTTAACAGGGCTTAGACTACATTCTTGGTAAAATCGATGAAAGGAAAAAGCCACATCTATACATCTGCTGGAAATTATTTTAAATTGTCAGTAAAAAAAAGTTACTAAATTTTCAAGCAAAGATGCTGGAAGATATATGTTACTCACAAAAGGACTGGAATCTGCTGATCTCTTGCCTCTTCATTACGCTATGTAAAAAAATATAAAATACCTAAAGTTTTGAGGAAACAAATATTAAAATATAATTATTACCTACTCAAGTAAGTTGTCTTTCATGTCTTCAAACAACAGAGAGAGAGTTAAATACTCAAAAGATTTGAATATATAGCATTGATAGACATACCTACTTTTAAATAATTATTTGAAGACATACGAAGTGACTCTGGGAAAAACCTAAATTAATTAACCTTGATTAGGAAACTTACTATTAAAAAAATATTTAGAACCTTTAATCGCTCAGTTGGACCACTGGTTCAAAATCAGTTTATTTATGTGCTGAAACTTGGATTATGTAACCCAGGTACAAAACTAGACCTGCCTTGCTTCATGCAGAGACTCCTGAGCAACTTTTCTCTTTTTCTGGAACTTGGCAATTCTCTTGAGACATGTTCTTCTTCCCACTGTTGTGTGGAAACTTGTTTCAAGAGAAAATAATGACTGCACTGTGACAAAGACCACAAACAGTATACTTAAAGCATTCACAAGTTTTTAGTTTACTACCAAGAGAATTACCAAATAGACTTTCTCTCCTCTCCACAAAAGCAGAGTAGCACACAGCATGTGTGGAAGCAGTTCTAATATCAAGGTAATTGAATAAGTGATTTTTACAATTTAAGCTCCTATTTAATGGCTAAAGTAAATTTTCTTTACATTAAGAGAGAACAAACCCTATCTAGTGGTCGATATTATCCAAAGCCTTTCTTCATTTACTCTTTGTTCTATAAATTGTGACTGATCTATACTCACTTTGCTTTAAAATCACCATATAGTGTAAAATAGGAACTACATTAAAATCCAAGAAAAGAAAAATTCTAAGAAAATATACCAAATTTTTTTGAGGCTTACCTTCAAATAAGCTTTAAATAAGATTTAGGTGCCTGCCCAACAGACACCCGATCTCGCAAGACTGCTGTTAAAGTCTCG
>NW_007736045.1:0-10083 GCF_000696425.1 Galeopterus variegatus
TTCCCGCAGCCGGGCCTGGGCGCTCCCAGGAGTCCTTCTCCGTGTCAGCCCCAAAACCTTGAACCTGCTGCCGCTTGTTTGTTGATGTAGGATTGTTGTTGAAAGTATTATTCGTCTTTGTTGCTCTTGGAAATGCAGTCAATACTCTGGTATCACAGCACACAGCTCTCAGGATCGCGCTGTTTCCTGACGCGGGCGTTCCAGACCCGTCGCCATCTTTGAAGCCCCCATCTTAACTATTTTTAAGTGCACAGTTCAGTACTATTAACTACAGTTGGGCCTCTCTACCCACAGGTTCTGCATACCCAGATTCAACCAACTGAAGATCGAAAATATTTGGAAAAAACCCAAAACAATAAAAAATAATACAAATAAAAAACAATACAGTATAACATCTATTAAAATAGTATTTACATTGTATTAGGTATTATACGTAACCTAGAGATGATTTAAAGTGTACAGGAAAATGTGCATAGTTATACACAAATACTATACCACTTTATATGGGGGAATTCTCAGATTTTGTTATTTGCCAGGGGTCCTGGAACCAGTCTCCTAAAGATACTAAGGGACTGCTGCATACTCACATTGCTGTGCGACCCATCTCCAGAACCCTTCTCATCTTGCAAAACTGCAACTTTACACCCATTTAAATAAGAGCTTTGCATTCACCTTCTTCCCGCCCCTGGTAACTACCCTTCTACTTTCTGTCTCTGTGAAGTTGACTACTCTCAATATCTCATGTAAGTGGAATTATACAGCAGTTGTCTTTTTGTGGCTGGCTATTTTACTTAGCATCGTGTCATCAAGTTTCGTCCATGTTGTAGTAAATGACAGGATTTCTTTCCTTTTTGAGGCTGAGGTATATTCCATTGTGTGTATATACTACATTTTGTTTATATATTCACCTGCTGATGGACATTTGGATTGCTTCTCCCATGGCTTTTCTTTCTCTCTTTTTTCAAAAGTGAAAAATAATTGATTATATATATTTGTGGTGCACAGAGTTGAATATTGATACCTGTGTATAATGTGGATAATCAAATCAGGATAATTAGCATATTCATCATCACAAAACGTAATCATTCTTTGTGTCCATTAACCAATTTCTTGCTAATCACCCTCCCCCTCCCCTTTTCCCACCTCTGGTAACCACAGTTCTTTTCTCTCCTTCTGAAAATTCAACAAATTAGTACAATTAATTCTTTCTTTCTTTTTCTTTCTTTCTTTCTTTCTTTCTTTCTTTCTTTCTTTCTTTTCTCTCTGTCTCTCTCTCTTTTTCTTCTTTCTTATTTATTTATTTTTTAGTTCCCACTTATGAGTGAGAACATGTGGTATTTCTCTTTCTGTGTCTGGCTTATTTCACTTAACATAATTTTCTCCAGGCTCATCCATGCTGATGCAAATCATAGAATTTAATTCTTTTTTATGGCTGAGTAGCATTCCATTGTGAATATATACCACATTTTCCTTACCTAGTAATCTGTTGATGAACATTTAGTTTAGTTCCATATAATGGCTATTGTAAATAGAGCTGCAATGAACATGGGAGGGCAGATATTCCTTTGGCATGATGATTTCCATTCCTTTGGGCACAAGACCCAGAAGTGGGATTGCTGGATCATATGGTAGTTCCATCTGTAGTTGTTTGAGAAACCACCATACTCTTTTCTGTAGTAGCTGTAGTAATTTGCAGTACTACCAATAGTGTAAAAAATTTCCCCTTTCTCCATGTCCTTGTCAGCATTTGTTAGTCTGTCTTTTTGATTATAGCCAGTCTAACTGGGATGAGATGATATCTCAATGTGGCTTTAATTTGCATTTCCCTGATGCTGAGTGACGTTGAGCATTTTTTTCAAGTATCTGTTGGCCATTTGTATGTCTTCCTTTGAAAATGTCTCCTTTGCCCATTTTTTAATTGGGTTATTATCATCATTATTATTATTATTATTTTTTACTTTGTAGTTGTTTGGGTTCCTTTTATATTCTGCATATTAATCCCTAGTCAGATGTGTAGTTTGCAAATATTTTCTCCCATTCTGTAGATTGTCTTTTCACTCTGTTGGTTGTTTCTTTTCCTGTGCAGAAGTTTTTTAGTTTGATATAATTCCATTTGTTTATTTCTTCTTTTGTTGACTGAGCTTTTGGGATCTTATTCATAAAGTCTTTGCCCAGTCCTATAACCTAAAGTGTTTCCACTATGTTTTCTTCCAGAAGTTTTGTAGTTTCAGGTCTTATATTTGTCTTTAATCCATTTTGAGTTGATTTTTGGCATATGGAAAGAGATACAAATCTAGTTTCATTCATTTACATGAGGATATTCAGTTTTCCCAAAACCATTTACCAAAGAGGTTGTTCTTTCTCCAATGTATGTTCTTGGTATCAGTGTTGAAGATCAGTTGGCTGTAAGTAGGTGGGTTGATTTCTGGGTTCTCTATTCGGTTCCATTGGTCTGTGTGTCTGTTTTTATGCCAGTACCATGCTGTTTTTGTTACTATAGTTTTGTAGTATAGTTTGAAGTCAAGTAGTGTAATGGCTCTGGCTTTATTTCTTTATTTCTTTATTTTGCTCAGTATTGCTTTGGCTACTCAGGGTCGTTTGTTGTTCCATGTGAATGTTAAGATTGTTTTCCGTTTCTGTGAAGTATGTCATTGGTATTTTGATGGGGATTGCATTGAATCTGTAGATTGCTTTGGGTAGAATAGACATTTTCACAATGTTAATTGTTCTAATCCATGAACATAGAATGTCTCTCTGTCTTTTGGTGTCCTCTTTAATTTCTTTCAGGAGTGTTTTGTAGTCTCATTATAGAGATATTTTACCTCCTTGGTTAAATTAATTCATAGGTATTTTTTTTTTGGTAGCTTTTGTAAATGGGCTTAATTTCTTTACTTCTTTTTCAGCCTGTTCATTGCTGTTATAAAAAAACTCTACTGATTTTTGTATATTGATTTTGTTTCCTTCAGCATTACTGAATTTGCTTACCAGCTCTAGGAGTTTTTTGGTAGAGTCTTTAGATTGTTCTATACATAGGATCATGTCATCTGCACACAGGACAATTTGACTTAGTCTTTTCCAATGTGGATGCCCTTTATTTTTTTCTCTTGCCTGATTGCTCTGGCTAGTACTTCCAATAATAAGTTAAGTAGGAGAGGTGAGAGTGGGCATCCTTGCCTTGTTCTCAAAGGAAAAGCTTTCAGCTTTTCCCCATTCAAGATAATGTTGATGGTGCGTTTGTCATATATGGCTTTTATTGTGCTAAGATACTTTCCTTCTATACCTAATTTGTTGTGAATGTCATGAAAGGATGCTGAATTTTGTCAGACACTTTTTCTGCATCTATTGAGATAATCACATGATTTTTGTTTTGATTTTGTTGGTGTGGTATATCACGTTGATTGATTTGTGTATGTTGAACCATCTTTGCATCTCTGGGATGAATCCCACTTGATTATGGTCTATAATCTTCGTGATATGCTGTTGGATTCTGTTTGCTAATATTTTGTTGAGGATTTTTGTGTCTATGTTCATCAAGGATATTGGCCAATAGTTTTCTTTTTTTGTTGTGTCTTTGTCAGATTTTGGTATCAGGGTGATGTTGGCCTCATAGAATTAGTTTGGGGAATGGCCTCTCTTTTCATTTCTTGGAATTGTTTGAAAAAGATTTGTATTAATTCTCCTTTAAAGGTTTCATAGAATTCAGCAGTGAAGCCATCTGGTCCTGGGATTTCCTTTGTTCAGAGATTGCTGATTACTGCTTCAATAAGGTTACTCATTATCGGTCTGTTCAGGTTTTCTGTTACTTCTTGGTTCATTCTTGGTAGTTTGTATATGTCCAGAAACATACATTTCCTCCAGATTTTCAAATTTGTTGAAAAAAAATAGTTGTTCATAATAGTCTCTAATGATTTTTTATATTTCTGTGGTATTGGTTCTAATGTCTCCTTTTTCATTTCTGATTTTTGTTATCTGGATCTTCTCTCTTCTTTTTTAGTTAGCCTAGCTAGTGATTTGTCTATATTATTTATCTTCTCAAAAAAACAACTTTTTGTTTCATTTAGCTTTTGTATCTTTTTTGGTCTCTATTTCATTTAATTCTGCTCTGATCTTAGTTATTTCTTTCCATCTACTAATTTGGGGGTTGGATTGTTCTTGTTTTTCTAGTTCTTTGATGTATAACATTAGGTTGTTTATTTGAAGTCTTTCTAATCTTTTGATGTAAGCACTTATTGTAATAAATTTCTCTCAGTACTGCTTATGCAGTGTCCCACAGTTTTTGGTAAGTTGTACTTGTATTATCATTTGGTTTTGTAGGAATTTTTAGATTTTGTACTTTATTTCTTCTTTGACTCATTGGTCATTCAAGAGCATTTGTTTACTTTCCATATATTTGTATAGTTTCCAAAGTTTTGTTTTGTTGTTAATTTCTAATTTTATTTCATTGTGGTCTGAAAATACACTTGATATGATTTCAATCTTTTAAAATTTGTTGAAACTTGATTTGTGGCTTAACATGTGGTCTATCCTGGAGAATGATTCATGTGCTGGTGAGAAGGATGTATAGTCTGCAGTTGGATGACATGTTTTATAAAATGTCTGTCAAGTCCATTTGGTCAAAAGTGTTGTTTAAATCCAACATTTCTCTGCTAATTTTTTGTTTAGATGATCTATTCAATGGTGAGAGAGGCATGTTAAAGTCCCCAACTATCACTATTTTGGGGTCTATCTCTCCCTTCAGATCCAATAACAATTGTTTTATATATCTGGGTGCTCCCATGTTGGGTGCATATATATTTGTGATTGTTATATCTTCTTGCTGTACAGATCCTTTTATCATGATTTAATGTCTTTCTTTGTCTCTTTTTATAGATCTTCATTTGAAGTCTGTTTTATCTGATATAAGCATAGCACCTCGTGCTTGCTTTTGGTTTCCTTTTGCATGGAATATCTTTTTTCATCCTTTCACTATCAGTCTATATGTATCTTTATTGATAAAGCAAGTTTCTTGAGGGCAGCATATACTTGGGTCTAGTTTTTCAACCCATTCAGCCAGTCTATATATTTTAAGTGGGAAATTTCATCCATTTATATTCAGGGTTGTTATTGAAAAGTGTTGCCTTGTTCCTGCCATTTTATTAATTATTTTATGGTCATTTTATTTTCCTTTTGTTTCTTTCTTTCCCCTTTATTGTTTCTCTTTGCTGTTTGGTGTTTGGTGTTTTGTTTTTGTTTTGTGATGATAAGGTAAATTTTTTTTCTCCTTCTCATTTGAGTATTTGTTCTACTAGCAGTTTTTATTCTTAGGATTCCCTTGAGGATCTGTTGAAGGGCTGGTCTTGTAGTGACTTACCAAAGTTTTTATTTATCTGGGAAAGATACTATCTTTCCTTCATTTCTCAAGAAAAGTTTTGCTGGTGATAGTATTCTTGGTTGGCACTTATTTTCTTTTGCACTTTTAATATATCATCTCACTCTCTTCTGGCCTGTAGGGTTTTAGTTGAGAAGTCTGCTGGTAGCCTGATAGGGATTCTCTTATAGGTGATTTAATGCTTTTCTCTTGCTGTTTTTAGAATACTTTCTTTGTCTTTTACTGTTGACAATTTGACTATAATGTGTCTTGGGAAGGTCCTTTTTGGGTTAAATCTATTTGGAGATCTTTGAGCTTCTTTGATTTGGGAGATTGCATCTCTCCCAATACTTGGGAAGATTTTGCTATTATTTCATTAAATAGGCTTTCAATGCCTTTTCCTTTCTCTTCCACTTCTGGTAAACCCATAATACAATGTTTGTATGCTCAAGGCTGTCAGATAGATCTCTCAGATTTTTTTTTTTTTTTGTCTTTTGTCTTTTTCCGTGTCTGGCAACGGATCGCAACCCTCAGTGTTGCCCCCGTACCGGACCGGGGACCAGCAACGGGATCGCAACCCTCGCTGTTGCTCCCGCGCCTCGCTCAGCCAGTGAGCGGGAACCAGTCTGTATGTGGGATCCGAACCCTCGGGCAGGAGCGCCGCCACGCTTCCCAAGCGGCGCACTATCCAGTGCGCCACCGGGCCGGCCCGATCTCTCAGATTTTTAAAATTCTTTTTTCTTTCTTTCTTTTTCTTTTATTTATTTATTTATTTCTTTGTCCAACTGAATTAATTCAAAAAGCCTGTCTCCTAGTTCACAAATTCTTTCTTCCACTTGCTCTAGCCTGCTGCTTATGCTGTTGTTGTATTTTTTATTTCATTGAATGAATTCTTCAGTTCCAGGATTTCTACTTGGTTCCTTTTTATCGTTTCTATCTTTTTGTTGAATTTCTCATGCAAGTCCTGGATTTTTTTTTCACTTTATTGTAATTTCTGTCTATGTTTTCATGCATCATATTGTGTTTCCTTAATATTGCCATCTGGGATTCTTCTTCAAGTGATTCTCCAGTTTCCTGTTGTTTGGTGTCTGGTATTGGAGAATTGTAGTCTTCTTTTGAGGGAGTCATGTTTCCCTCTTTTTTTTCATTCTTTTCCTATCTCTGAAGTGATGTCTGGGCATCTGATGATATAGTCACTTCTTTTAAATTTTGGAGTGGTTTTTGAAGGGAGAGACTCTTACTTGTAGATGTGTTCTATATTGAAAGTCAGGTTGGGCATTGTAGGCTTGGTTCTGGATGAACACAGTAGTAAGTGCTGGCTTGTTCCTGTACCTTCTCTGGTACAGGTGGGCCACTGTGTCAGGTTGGGACTCAGCTCCTAGGAAAGGTGGAAATACTTCTAGGCAGCTTGCATACCTCCTGCACTCTCTCTGCTGGCTCTGGCAGGCTCACTGCATAGGCAGACCTCTGAGTTCCTAGGGAAGGAGGGCATGGATCTAAGTGGCTGGTGCACTCCCCCACTTTCCAATGGTGCGGGTGTCCCCCTATGTCAGGCAGGACTCTGAACATGGATCTATGTGGCAAGTGCAAGGGCCACTCAGTCCCTGCTTGCTGTCTGCTGGGGTGAGGAGTAGGTGCTGAGTCGAGCAGGGCTCTGAGCTCCCAGGGCAGGAGGAGAGCATGGATCCAGGCACCAGTGCTCCCCCCATGCTCTCTGCAGGGCTGCTGGGTCGATGGGATTCTGTGCTCCCCTGGCTCTTATCCAAAATGGCAATGTCCAGTGGTGGCCTGGGACCACGGGTGAGGGCGACTCTGAATGTAGTTCTTCTCTGCATAAATACAGTTGTATTGGTTCTCAGCCACTCACATGCTGGGCTCACTGTCTGCAAGGGCTGCATGTTTACTCTGCAGCGTGATTTGCGGGTGTCTGGTGGGAGTGCCAGCCACCAACCTCCCTCCCCTAACTTCCTTGTTCTAGCAGTGCAGGGTCTCTCCAGTCTCTACACCAGTTCTGTGAGATCCCCCGTTGCTTTTCATCATGATTGTAATAAAACCCTAAGTCCTGATAATGGCCCACAAGGCCCTAGATGATCTGGGCCCAGGCCACCACTTTGACCTTCTTGCCTAATAGGCTCCTCATTGCTACACCTTAGCTACACCATACTCCATCAAAGCCATGATGTTTCCTCTTTTTCTAAGACCCCAGGACTCTTCATTGAGTACTCCACATGGCTCCTCCTCACTTCCTTCAGGGCACTCAAATGTCCCCTTCTGAGAGCAGCTTCTCTGACCTCCCTACCTAAAACAGCATGACTTCTGCAGCCTCCTCTGCCAGTGCATTAGGCTGATTCATTTTCATCCTTAGCATTTACTGCCTGACATTATTTTCATTTTTATGAATTTATTTATTATTTTTTCCCAGCTAGAATAAAACTCCAAGAGGACAGGATTTGTCTCATTCAATATTGAATCCAGGGGCCTAAAATAGGGAATAATAAATGTTCTAAAATATTGAATGAAGGAAGAGATCAAGCTTAGCAATTAACTTTGGAGTGTTTTTAATTTTTCTTAGTTAATAGACTTTACTTCTTAGAGCAGATTGAGGTTTACAGATAAAGAACAGAAAATACAGAGAGTTCCCATATACTTCCTCTCCTCCCCCCAGTTTTCCGTATTATTAACATTTTGCATTAGTGTGGTTTATTTGTTACAATTGATGGACCAGTATTGATACATTATTAATTAAAGTCCATAGTTTACATTAGCATTCACTCTTCATGTTGTACAAATGCATAATGATGTATGCCCGTCATTACACTACCATACGGAATAGTTTTGCTGCCCTGAAGATTATCTGTGCTTCCTCTATTCGTCCCTCTCCCTTTTTCCCCAACCCCTGGAAACCACTAGAGTATTTCAATTTTAGATGACTAGAATTCTAGACTCTTCCCAGGACAGACAGAGAAAGCCCATACTCCAATTTTCTACTGTTCCTAACACACTGCTTTTGGGTTTAATGTTTTCATTTTTCAAAGCTATTAAGGAATAGCAGCACATTTCTTGGGTGAAAAAACAAAAAGAAAAGAAAAATCACTTCACCTGATAATGTTCTATCTTGTACTCCTTTTAGAAAGATTATTTGGTTTCTAATTATTACTCAGCTGTGGTCTCTGATGCTGACGTCTGAAAGCTGCAATTAATACAAGGGCTCATTGGGAAATAGTTTCTCATGAAGATTCATTTCCTCTTTCTAGAATTTTCCCCACTCCCACTTTTTTTCTTCTCTTTTCTTATCTTCATTTTCTAATGGCTTTGAGTTATTAGGATCTTAAAATCTATTTTTACGCAATGCTACTTTAATTAAGAAATGGGCAAAAGCTTTTTCTAGTTAGTCCTGGGGGAAAGCTGTGCTTGAGAGTTTCCTAATGACAGATGTTCTAGTATGAGCCTTGGGATGCGGGAGTAGAGCATATGGACAGCTACCAAACAGCCAGGTGTCTTTCTGTGGGGAGGGGGCAAAGGGACCACAGCAGGTGGGAGTAAAGCTTTGTGGTCTTCAGCTCGGCTCTTTGGGTTTCTCCCTCCTTTGCTCATATGACCACCAGGCATCAGATCATTTTACTGGCCTCCAATACTAGGGTATCTCCTTGAAGAAACCTGCTGGTTACAAAGCCCCAGCTATTCCCAAATGCAGAGAAGTCTTCTCAGTGCTAAGGAAGGACATCATGTATTCAAAAGAGGACATTACTTGTGTTCACTGGATGAACCAAGTTTATAAGAATGATCATTTCCCAAATACTTGCCATTTTCAAAACACAAAAATGTATCCCATGTACTCACCAAATATCAGTGTAGCCATTTCTTTCTTTCTCCTTCCTCTTCCTCTGTGATGTCTCCTCTGTGGCTTTAGGGAAGTCCACCCACTCCTTGCTCAATCTCCTTGTAGTTCTTTAGATATAATTTTAATCTAACACTCTTCAGTCCTCCACCAAGTGACAAGTCCTTTCTTAAAGGTGAGTTCATCAAGAGCTCCACAATCCATAGTTAGGTGCTTGTGTAATGGTTGGTTGAAAGACTGAACTTAAAACTAATAGTGTAGTGGAGTCCTGGTTTGAGTGCAGGCTGTTTTGACCCTCTGGTCACTCCAGCGTGTCTGGAGGATGGGAAGAAGCAGCTCCCCAATAGGGGGGAATTTCACAAGGACTAAGACTCTTGGGAAAGAATTAGTTTTGCAAGACTTGTTCCCAAGAAGACAAAATCTCTCCTGCCTCCGGGCCTCTACATATGCTCTGCACATATTCTTCCTGAAAAGATGCCTCCACCTCTTTCCTTAGTTGATTTTATTTATATTTCAGATTTGAGTTTAAATGCCGCTTCCTTAGGAAGCCTTTGCTAGCCACCGACTCTCAGCCCCCTTGTACCTGTGCTTTCTTCCCTAAGCCCCTTGTCCTCTACATTAATAGCTATATCATGCCTAGTTTCTTGTCTGGTATATGTCCTACCTGCTTGTTTTTAAACTTCATAAAGTAAAAGACCATCTCTGTTATGTTTACTGCTTCACCCCTGGAATTAGACTCAGTTCCTACACACAGTAGGGACTCAAAATTATTTAAACTAATGAATGAATATATGCAAATGCAGGCTCAATCCTCCACTTCAGTGCCTCATAAACATATGAAACAATATGTTGCAGACTTTTGATTTCTCCTCTGAAGTCTGTTTTTCATCTTCATAAT
>NW_007736045.1:10093-12113 GCF_000696425.1 Galeopterus variegatus
TTCTCAGCCACTCACATGCTGGGCTCACTGTCTGCAAGGGCTGCATGTTTACTCTGCAGCGTGATTTGCGGGTGTCTGGTGGGAGTGCCAGCCACCAACCTCCCTCCCCTAACTTCCTTGTTCTAGCAGTGCAGGGTCTCTCCAGTCTCTACACCAGTTCTGTGAGATCCCCCGTTGCTTTTCATCATGATTGTAATAAAACCCTAAGTCCTGATAATGGCCCACAAGGCCCTAGATGATCTGGGCCCAGGCCACCACTTTGACCTTCTTGCCTAATAGGCTCCTCATTGCTACACCTTAGCTACACCATACTCCATCAAAGCCATGATGTTTCCTCTTTTTCTAAGACCCCAGGACTCTTCATTGAGTACTCCACATGGCTCCTCCTCACTTCCTTCAGGGCACTCAAATGTCCCCTTCTGAGAGCAGCTTCTCTGACCTCCCTACCTAAAACAGCATGACTTCTGCAGCCTCCTCTGCCAGTGCATTAGGCTGATT
The DNA here is from genome assembly GCF_000696425.1 of Galeopterus variegatus. Classification (NCBI taxonomy): domain Eukaryota; kingdom Metazoa; phylum Chordata; class Mammalia; order Dermoptera; family Cynocephalidae; genus Galeopterus; species Galeopterus variegatus. The sequence goes on from NW_007736045.1 coordinate 10,592, forward strand.
CATTTTCATCCTTAGCATTTACTGCCTGACATTATTTTCATTTTTATGAATTTATTTATTATTTTTTCCCAGCTAGAATAAAACTCCAAGAGGACAGGATTTGTCTCATTCAATATTGAATCCAGGGGCCTAAAATAGGGAATAATAAATGTTCTAAAATATTGAATGAAGGAAGAGATCAAGCTTAGCAATTAACTTTGGAGTGTTTTTAATTTTTCTTAGTTAATAGACTTTACTTCTTAGAGCAGATTGAGGTTTACAGATAAAGAACAGAAAATACAGAGAGTTCCCATATACTTCCTCTCCTCCCCCCAGTTTTCCGTATTATTAACATTTTGCATTAGTGTGGTTTATTTGTTACAATTGATGGACCAGTATTGATACATTATTAATTAAAGTCCATAGTTTACATTAGCATTCACTCTTCATGTTGTACAAATGCATAATGATGTATGCCCGTCATTACACTACCATACGGAATAGTTTTGCTGCCCTGAAGATTATCTGTGCTTCCTCTATTCGTCCCTCTCCCTTTTTCCCCAACCCCTGGAAACCACTAGAGTATTTCAATTTTAGATGACTAGAATTCTAGACTCTTCCCAGGACAGACAGAGAAAGCCCATACTCCAATTTTCTACTGTTCCTAACACACTGCTTTTGGGTTTAATGTTTTCATTTTTCAAAGCTATTAAGGAATAGCAGCACATTTCTTGGGTGAAAAAACAAAAAGAAAAGAAAAATCACTTCACCTGATAATGTTCTATCTTGTACTCCTTTTAGAAAGATTATTTGGTTTCTAATTATTACTCAGCTGTGGTCTCTGATGCTGACGTCTGAAAGCTGCAATTAATACAAGGGCTCATTGGGAAATAGTTTCTCATGAAGATTCATTTCCTCTTTCTAGAATTTTCCCCACTCCCACTTTTTTTCTTCTCTTTTCTTATCTTCATTTTCTAATGGCTTTGAGTTATTAGGATCTTAAAATCTATTTTTACGCAATGCTACTTTAATTAAGAAATGGGCAAAAGCTTTTTCTAGTTAGTCCTGGGGGAAAGCTGTGCTTGAGAGTTTCCTAATGACAGATGTTCTAGTATGAGCCTTGGGATGCGGGAGTAGAGCATATGGACAGCTACCAAACAGCCAGGTGTCTTTCTGTGGGGAGGGGGCAAAGGGACCACAGCAGGTGGGAGTAAAGCTTTGTGGTCTTCAGCTCGGCTCTTTGGGTTTCTCCCTCCTTTGCTCATATGACCACCAGGCATCAGATCATTTTACTGGCCTCCAATACTAGGGTATCTCCTTGAAGAAACCTGCTGGTTACAAAGCCCCAGCTATTCCCAAATGCAGAGAAGTCTTCTCAGTGCTAAGGAAGGACATCATGTATTCAAAAGAGGACATTACTTGTGTTCACTGGATGAACCAAGTTTATAAGAATGATCATTTCCCAAATACTTGCCATTTTCAAAACACAAAAATGTATCCCATGTACTCACCAAATATCAGTGTAGCCATTTCTTTCTTCTTA
>NW_007736045.1:12281-22409 GCF_000696425.1 Galeopterus variegatus
TTAAATGCCGCTTCCTTAGGAAGCCTTTGCTAGCCACCGACTCTCAGCCCCCTTGTACCTGTACTTTCTTCCCAAGCCCCTTGTCCTCTACATTAATAGCTATATCATGCCTACTTTCTTGTCTGGTATATGTCCTACCTGCTTGTTTTTAAACTTCATAAAGTAAAAGACCATCTCTGTTATGTTTACTGCTTCACCCCTGGAATTAGACTCAGTTCCTACACACAGTAGGGACTCAAAATTATTTAAACTAATGAATGAATATATGCAAATGCAGGCTCAATCCTCCACTTCAGTGCCTCATAAACATATGAAACAATATGTTGCAGACTTTTGATTTCTCCTCTGAAGTCTGTTTTTCATCTTCATAATCTTAGGAAGTGCATCATCATCCATGCAGTTGCTCAAGCCGAACTTTGGTAGTTGATCTTGATTCTTCTTCTCCCTTATTGAATCTATCAGCAAATACTTTCTATTGCAAAACGCATCTTCCATTGGCTTATATCCACCCCACTGCCACTGGCCTCCTTGAAGCCATCATCATTTCTCACCTGGATGACTGCTCTCCCTATCTCCCTTCCTGTTCCTTTCTAATCCATTCTCCACATAGCAATCAAGATGATTTTTGCAAAATGTGAATAAAACTATACCGTTCACCTGCTCCTCAATGGCTTCTCAGGAACAACCCACAAAACTAAAACACAGCCTGGCCTCTCCTTCCTGCTCCAGTCCCACCTCCTGCCATTCTCTGTCTCTCACTTGGCTCTAGCCACACTCACTTCTGCTTTATTTTAGGTCATTAAATGTGCCATGCTTTTTTCTTCTGAAATGCTATTCCCTTTGCCCACAAAACTCTTTGCCCAGCTCTTTAAAGGGCTGTTACCTTATCACCTTTAGGTCTCAATTTAAATGTCATTTCCTGACTGAGGTCACCTTCTGGCTGCTCTGTCAGCTCTTATTCCTGATCGCAGTACCTTGCCTTTTCTTTCTTAGCATTTCACATAATAGTTATATGTTTATTAATTTGTTCCCCCATTGCTGTCAGTCTGCACACTGGACTGTAAGCTCCATGATGTTTCTTTTGCACATAACTGAACCCCATGAGCCTATTTTAGTGCTCAGCATATAACACAAGGGCTCTTCAAAAAGTTCATGGAAAGGTTCCTATTATCTTTCAATTCCATTTTCCCACAAACTTTTAAAATTACCCTCATAAGTATGTAATAAACAACAGACTCGTTAAGCAAAGTTCAAGGACAATGAGGTGGAGATGAAGCAGAAGGCTGGTGCTGGGATACTACAGGGTCTGTCACTACCGGCTGCACTGCCCCATACCTCGGTTCCCTGTACCTTGGCCGCCCTCGGCTTCAGCGTGGATATCTGCACATGAGATGGGGCCTAGCTGTCACCTCAAGCCCAGCAGAGGCAGAGGCAGCACCATCATAGGCTGGACAGACTGGGGTCCCATCATGACCAAGAAGGTTAGCCGTTTAAACCCTTGGGTGGTACCATATGGGAGGAATTTGGGCCTTGCTAGAACACATATGGGAAGACTTTGAGGGGGCTAATGATCCTCCAGAGTGGGTGAGGGTGTATCATGGATTGAATTGTGTTTCCCCAAAGTCCATGGGTTGGAAACTTGACCTCCACTGTGACTGTTGGGAGGGCGGGAAATTCTATTGTGGTGGTTGAAGGGTGAGCCTTGAGGAGGAGATTGGGTTGTGAGGACCATTGCATTGCAAATGGATAATCCATTGTTAGAATAATGGGAGTGGTTCTGCTGGCTTTAAAAGGAGAATGAATGAAGAGTTTAGTCTCTCTGTGCTCTGCCACTCTGCCATGTGAGACCCCTGTGTCACTGTCACCACCAAGGAGGCCTTTACCAGATGTGTTCCCTGGACCTTGGACTTCTCAGCCTCAGAAACTGTAAGCAGTAATATTGTTTCTCTATAAATTACCCAGTTTCAGGTATTTTTTAATAAGCAACAGAAATGGACTAATATAGGGTAGAACCAGAAAAATGTCATTTTATGTTGTCGTGGCCAGGGACATGTGGATTTTGATTGTCTTTTCTTTCAGTTGGTAACTACATTAGTCAGAGTTCTCCAGAGAGACAGAACCAATAGAATATATTAAAAATATATGAAAGGGGATTTATTACAGGAATTGGCTCATGCGGTGTTGAAGAGGAATCCTGTGTTAGACTGTCTGCAAACTGGATGCCGTCAGCGCAGCTCAATCCAAGTCCGAAGGCCTCAAAACTATGGAAGCTAATAGTGCCATTAGTGTAAGTCTTGGAACCCCAAAGCTGAAGAGTCTCAAGTTCTGATGTCCATGCACAGGAGAGCAGAGTATACCCCAGCTCCAGTGGATAGAGAGAACCGTTCCCCTTTTTTCTCCATTTTTGTTCTCTCTGGGCCCCCAGCAGATTGGATGGTTCCCTCCCATATTGAGGGCGGATCTTTCCCACCCAGTACATTCAGGCTCTCATGCTAATCTCTTCTGGAAACACCCTCATGGACACACCTAGAAAAATAGCTTTACCAGGTTTCTTGGTATTCCTTAATCTAATCAAACTGACACCCAGAATTAACCATCACAGTAACTCATTTGAGGTTAGATTTTTATCTTCAAGACATTTAGAGTAGGCGAGTAGGCATTAATAGTAATTGCTTGAGTCAGTCGTGGTGGAAGATGTGGACTCAGGGATTTAAACCAAACCTCAGTCTCCCTGTTGGCAGTGGTTGCAATTTCATGAAGTCACTTTAGAGGTACATTAAAACACAGACACAAAAATCTTTGAGCTGTGTTTCAGCTATTGTAGAAACTCTTCAGGTATTTATGTCAATGAGTACATCAACAGGCTTAATATGTCACAGGAGGCTACATTCTATTTTGTAAAGCATTCTTATAAGGTGATCCAATTTAAGTATCCATTTGGGCCAAATTCTCATCCTTTGTGGCTCCTCGGGGACAGGAATTCATTAGTGAAAGGCATAGTGTTCTTTAAAAGCGAGAATTGTCTACCAGTGAGTGATCTGGCCTATGATATTAGGAGCTCTATATTCTGTTTTCACTCTGTTCATCTTCAAATTATTTCCTTCAGTGGGAGCTGGTTTTCCTCAGGGCTGAAGTTTCTTGTTGTCACCCTTAACATGAGTTCTGGGTGAGAAAAATGAGGTCACAGAGGGCCAAGCTATATCAATCTTGCCTGACACCCTGAGGCCTAATCCTCAGCCTCCATAGCTGAGGCTTCATAAGCCCAGCTCAGGCTCAGCCGTGTCCCAGATTTCAGCATCAGTGAGATGTTCCAGCACACACCTAGAACTCTGCACATGGTCACGTGCACCTCCAGTCCAGCTCTGACTTTGAGCTCAGAGTCGCACACAGTCCCTTCTGTCATATACCCAAGATCTAGTCTCCACCTCATGTGCCCGGTCTGAGAACTGGGCTTCTCCTCTGTACCTAGTGCCTGAGTACCTGATGCTACCATTGGCTCTCTATTTTTTAAATTAATTTTTTCTTTTTAATGTTTTTATTGTGGTAAAATATACACAACATAAAATTTATCATGCTGACCACTTTGAAGTGTACAGCACAGTGACACCGAGTACACTCACAGTGCTGTGCATTTTATATATAGGTTTAAAAAACAGATTTTAAAGTCACCAATGGGAGGCTTCTGGTCAAGATGGCAGAATAGACAATCGCCAGCATCACTGTCTCCCACAAATCAACCAATTTACAGCTATTAAAAAGCAACAACAGCCAAGCTGGGGCCACTAGAGCTCAGGGGAAGAGGAAAGACCGACAGAGTTCATGAAGGCAGGAGAAGCCACAATGAGAGAAAAAAAAGGACCACTCCCAACATTTTGAGCTCTAGCCACTTCCAGGCTAGAACTGCTGAGCGCACGGAGCAAGAGCTGGCAAAAGCCACTGCTGTGCCCTTCATAAGAAGTTGCTTGGAGGCAACAGGGGAGAAGAGGGCCTTGGTGGCCCCCAGGCCAGCAAGATCACTAACAGGATTCCTGTGGACCCACATAGGAGTGAGGGGCCACAGACAATTAAAAAAAAGAGCCACTCAGAGGCCAGTGAGTCATCACAGGGGACCAGCACATGACCTGCCCCACGGGAAGTGTTTGGAGTAGGGTCAGTGGGGACATAGGCCACCAAGGGAACTTTGGGGCACAGCATGGACAGCTGATCTGCCCCCCAATCAGCGCAGGACCACTCAGTGGAGACTGGTCAGGAATATAGAACTGCAGGGGGTGCAGTTTACTGAAAAGACTCAGGCCCAGACCAGAGTTTCCACACAATCCAGGTGCACCAGACCTCACAAAACCCAGAAGTACGTATAGGGTCAAAAATTAAAATCTGAGCTGCACAAAAAGCCTTCCCCAGAGAATCAGCAGCAAAGCAGCAATTTAGCTCAACCACAGAGTTGACATGCTGGTTCCCACAGGAAGTCCCCCCATTTTAGAAGTAAGCAAAGGACAACAAATTAGTTCTAGTGCAGAATTTAAGTGGTGGGAATGGTGAATAATACAACACAGAACTGAAAGAAAAAATAAAATACCCACAGATCAGAGACAAAGTTTGATATTAACTAGTAAAAGTATAACACCACCAAAGAACAACTATAAAACCTAGAAGGACTGAAAGCCCCTTGGGCTCCTGAGCCAGGGTGGGAGGGGGCCGAGGGTCTCAGCCACATCTAGCAATAACCACCAAGCCAGCATCAGAAACACCGTGGGCTCCCAAGCTGGGATGGTGGGGGGCTTAGGACTTCAGCCACACACCCATGACATCTGCATCCAGCCCAGCAATGACCGAGCCACCATTGGAAGCCCCCTGGTCTCCCCTGCTGGAATGAGGGAGGTGCCATGGGCCTCAACCATTCCCCTACTTCCTTCTCCTCCCACCCTATTTTCCTCCCTCTTCCCCTCTTCCTCTCCCCGAAAACTTCCCCACAACATCTCAGAATGTTAAAAAATATTAATAAATAATTGTTTTTTTAAAAAGTCATCAACGCCATTTCCCCACGCCCTCTACCCTGCCATGTAAAATATGAATCTCTTTGACAACATCCCAAACAAGGGAAGCCCTAACTTTCTTTGGAAAACTCAGACAAAGATCTAGGTACATCTCAAGGTGTCCCATTGTTCCTGAGCTGTTTGGAGTGTTAAAACCTAAGGTCCTATTCTGAAGAGACACTCATTTTTCTAATGCACAGTGTTATTCTTTGCTTTCATTCAAATCTGGGTTCTGCTCAAGAATTGGTTTCTATACCATTTTAATAAGAGGAATTTTAGAGGTCAGTGAAATATTACTGTGAAATTGAAAATGATGACCCAATTCCTCATCTCCTTCAATAGAAGTGATGCATTAAGACTTACCTCCCTCAGAAGGGAGATGAGATACCAGTAGATATTTATAATAACTGGATTCCCAAGTACTCCATTTCCCCAGTGAACCTCTAAAAGTAGTGCAGATATTCTATTCAAAATAGCACTTGGGACTTCTCTGATAGTCTAACATTCTTTGTCATAGGGTCAGGACCAATGCAAGACAGAGACAGGGAACAGGGTCTCAGCGTCTGGCAGGTGAGCGAGGGGGTTAAAGCTGAACTGCAGTGTGGAGGCAGAGGCAGAAAAGGTGGAGTGACCATTTACCAGCTGTGCAGGAAGCAGGGGCATACAAAGTCTGATCAGACTCATATAGCAAGCAGTTTGATGAAAGCATTTGGGGGACAAACTGAAAGAAGGAAATACAAGACCGGAACTGCAACTTGGTGTTGCTCAGAATTCCTGGTTTGTTTGTGCTGGTGCCCATTTGTACCAAGCCCACCTTGGTGCTCTCACTCACCAGAAGGTGACATTCTTGTTCTAGTTGCCTCGTGTCACTAACAGGTGNTTCCAATTCGACTACATATTACTTGTGTATTTGAAGCAAATGACTTACTCTCTCTGAACCTATTTCTTCCCCTAAATAATAATAACAAAATCCACTTCATAGAGTCCGTCTAGGCATCAAATGAGTTCAGGGGTCTTTGAGCATTAGAGAACATTCTATAGTAATTAAAGCTAGACTTCCATAGGAGAAATAAGTCTTGCAGGCTCTTTGGAAGATGCCAGCTGCATAATGAAACCAAAGTTGGGAGAGTTTGTGTTTCCCTGTACAGTTCTGCTCAAGTGTTCCATGTCATGTTTTTTCAGCTGCTAAAAATGGAAATTCCTGCCAAATATGAATTAATGATAAATACTAATTCTAAACCTTTCCTGGCTGTCACTTTAGCACTAAGGCAGCAATTTGAGTTCCACAGAGCAAAATGGTGCACATTTTTCTGGAACTTACCTTTATGATGCCAGTTTAATTTATCCTAGACTTTCTTATATGGGTCTTGCCTGATCTGTCTTATATCACCACAGGAAAAAAAGAGATAATTTTCTTTTTTTAAGAGAAACTTCATTTTTTACAACAGATTTAGATTTACAGAAAACTTGGGAAGACAGTTCTGAGAGTCCCCAGTTGCCCCATACCCCATTTCCCATGTTATTAATATCTTCCGCCAGTATGGCACCTTTGCTGCAATTAATGAACCGAAGCTGATACGTTATTACTAATTCAAGTCTATACTTTATTCAGGTTTCCTTAGTTTTTACTTCATGTCCTTTTTCTGTTTCAGGATTCCACCCAGGACCACGTTATAATCAGTAGTTATATCTTAGGCTCCTCTTGGCTGTGACAGTGTCTCACTTTCCTCGTTTTTGATGATCTTGACAATTCTGAGAAATTTTCTAGAACGTTCCTTCATCGGGATTCGTCTGATGTTCTCCTCGTGACTAGTCTGAAGTTGCAGGTTTTGGGCAGGAATACCACAGAGGCAAAGTGCCACTTTCATCATGTTCATGTTGATGTCTCCAGCCCCAACCCATTATCTCATGGATCATGTCAGCCTTCTCTCCTTGTTTATTTATCTAAATTCTGTTCTACCACTGAGAAACCTGGCTCTCACCATCTGCCATCCTCTTAGTTCATTGTTCAGTTCCAGTATATGTGTGTAGTGATTTCAGAATTGCCAGCCCGTACTCTTACGAGAAATGACTTTTCCTATCAGAGTGCGATGTTTATGTACAGCTTCTTCTGCTTTTAGTCTTACAGTCTTCACTCACATCCTACATTACTTTGATCAGCACTTTCCTCCCTTACCCCTCTTTATACATCTGTAATACAGTTTGATTCTCTTATTATAGCCTACATTCTTCCCTGGTCTCCTCTGACCTCCTAAATGATTTTGTTTTTAAATTTGCATAAGTTGCACTCTTTGTGCTTTCCAAATGGGTTCAATGAGTTTTGACAAATGCACAGTGCTGTCCTATGTATCCACAATTACATTATCATACAGATAGTTTCACCACCCTAAAAACATCCCTAGTGCTTCACATATTCAATACTCCGCCCACCACAGCCCCGAACCCCTAGCAAACACTCTTTATTTTACTGTCTCTATAATTTTGCCTTTTCCAGAATGTTATGTAATTGGAGTTATAGAGTATATAGTTTTTTCAGACTGGCGTCTTTTACATAGCAGTGTGCATTTAAGATGCATCCATGTCCCTTTGTGCCTTAATAGCACATTTCTTATTATGGCTGAATTATATTCCATTGGATGGATATACCACAGTTTGTTTATCCACTCATCTATTGATGAACATCTTGGTTGCTTCCAGTTTTTGGTAATTACAAAAAAGCTTCTGTAAACATTCATAAACAATTCCATTTTAGCACATTTCTATCAACCTAAAAAACTTCTTTGAACTGTTTGCAGTCAATCCTTACTCCCAACCCTAGCCCAGGCAAACAATATAGTTTTGGCATTTTTAGAAATTTTATATAAATGTAATTATCATAATCTTAAGTGTATGGCTTCTTTCATTTAAGATTTTTTGAGGTTTATCCATTTTATTGCATGTATCAGTAATATTTTACCTTTTATGACTATGTAGTATTCCATTGCAAGGACTTACTTCATATCATTGATGCATTCACCAGTTAATGGGCATTTGGATTGGTGCCAGCTTTTCGCTATTATGAGTAATGCTACTATGAACATTTGTGTACAAGTTTTTGTGTAGACACATACTTTCATTTCTCTTCAGTAAGTACCGACGACTGGAATTGCTGAGCAGTCTGGTAACACTGAACATTTTTTAATGTGTTTATTAGCCATTGTATATTTTTTTTGGTGAAATGTTATTTGTTCATTTTTTTAAATTGGATTGTCTTATTATTGAGTTGTAAAAGTTATTTTTTCTATATAAAATTCCTTTATCAGACAATGTTTTGCAAATATTTTCTCCTAGTCTCTGTCTTGTCTTTTCATTTTCTTAGTGGTATCCTTTGAAGACCAAAAGTTTTTAATTTTGATGAAGCCCAATTTGTGCTTTTGATGTCATATCTAAAAAATATTTCCTAACACAAGATTACAAAGATTTTTCTCTTATGTATGTATTCTTGTAGACATCTTTTAGCTTACCTCTTACATTCAAGTCTATAACCAATTTATATTTTTCTTTGTTTTTGCACATAGATATCCAATTGTTTCAGCACCATTTATTAAAAAGATTATTTTTCCCCATTGAATTACCTTGACTCATTTGTTGAAAATAAATTACTTTGGCCATATATATGTGAATTTATTTCTAGACTCTCTATTCTGTATCATTGGTGATAATTATGCCAACCACTTGCCTACTATTATTTTGTGTTGACTTTTGAAATCAGGTAGTGGAAGACCTTTAGCATTGTTTCTCTTTCTCAAAATTATTTTGACTATTTCATATCTTTTGCCTTTCCATACAAATCCTAGGATCAGTGTACCAATACCTAAGTTTTAAAAGCCCACTGGGATTTTGTATGTATTGCTTTGAATTTCTAGATCCATTTGAGGAGAACTGACATCTTAACAGTATCAAGGTTTACAACCATGAATATAGTATATCTCTCACTTATTTAGGACTTCTCTAATTTCTCTCAGCAATATATTGTAATTTTCAGTGTATATTTCTTACCATTTAAAAACATGCAATGGAGAAGGGACAGCCTCTTCAACAAACGGTGCTGGAAAAGCTGAATATTCATATGCAGAAGATTGAAACTAGACCCCTCTCTCTCACTACACACAAAAATCAACTCAAAATGGATCAAAGACCTAAATTTAAGATTTGAAACTATGAAAGTACTAGAAGAAAACATTTGACAAAAAATGGAAGTGGGCAGTGCTTTTTTGAGCAAGACTACAGAGGCACAGACAACTAAACCAAAAATACACAAATGGGACTATATCAAACTAAATAGCTTGTGCGCAGCAAGGGACACTGTTAACAAAGTGAAGAGACAATGTACAGAATGGGAGAAAGTGTTTACTAACTACACATGAGACAAGGGGCAAATATCTAGAATATATAAGGAACTTAAGCAACTCAACAGGACAAAAACAAGTGACCCAATTAAAAAATGGGCAAAGGACCTAAACAGACATTTCTCAAAAGAAGACATACAAATGGCCAAAAAGCACATGAAAAAATGCTCAAAATCACTATTCATCAGGGAAATGTAAATGAAAACCGCATTGAATAACATCTCACTCCAGTTTGAATGGCTATTATGAACAAGACAAAAAATGACAAGTGTTGGCAAAGATGCAGAGAAAAAGGAACTCCCCTACATTGCTGGTGGGAGGGTAAACTGGTCTAGCCATGGTGGAAAGCAGTACGGAGATTCCTCAGAGAACTTACCCTGCAATGCAGCTATCTCATTACAGGGTATATACCCAAAGGAAATGAAATCAATATATTAAAAAGACACCTGCACTCTCATGTTCATCACAGCACTATTTACAATAACCAAGAGATGGAATCAACCTAAATGGCCATCAACAGATGAATGGATTAAAAAACTGTGGTATATATACACAATGGAACACTATTCAGCTATAAAAAGAAATGATATCTTATCATTGCAGCAACATGGATGGAACTGGAAACCGTCATGTTAAGTGAAGTAAGTCAGGCACAAAAAGATAAATATCACATGATATCACTCATATATAGAATCTGAAAAAAAAAA
>NW_007736045.1:23140-25580 GCF_000696425.1 Galeopterus variegatus
AAAAAAAAAAGTGGTTCTCCTAGAAGTAAAGAGTAGAATAATGGTTATCAGAGGTGGGGACAGGAGGAGGAAAAGTGGTGAAACTAATGGGTACAAAACTGCACTATCTCCCCTAAGTGAAACATTTTGCAGTGTATGCATGTATTGAAACAACAAATATGTACAAGTAATAAATGTTAAAATATTTTGAATAAAAAAATTCCTAAGTATTTTATTCTTTTTAATGATATTATGAAGGGAATTCTTTTTCTTAATTATATTTTTAGATTGTTTGTCATTGCTATGTAGGAATACATTATTGTTTGCATATCCATCTAGTATCCTGTGACCTTGTTAAACTCTATTATTAATTCTATTACTCTTTTTCTTAGATTCATTAGGATTCTCTGCATACATGGATTAGTCCATTCCTTTGCTTATAACAGAATACCTGAAACTGGGTAATGTATAAAAAACTGAAATTTATTTCTTACATTTTTGGAGGCTGTTAAGTCCAAAGTCCAGGGAACACATCTGGTGAGGGCCTTTTCCTAACGGTGACTCTACAGTGATGCAGTGTGTCATATGGCAAATGGCTGAGGAAGAGAGATCTAACCTGCTCACTTGCTCTCCTTAAAACGCTATCAGAACCATGCCCGTTACCACCCATTAAACCAACAAATTATTACTCCATGAATGGATCAATTCATTCACTAGGACATGGTCCTCATTATCTAATCACCTCTTAAAGGCCCCACCTTTCAATTACCATAAGAGTATTCCCCACTCTCAACACTGTTACAGTGGGGATGCATACATGAACCCTTGGGGGACATTATTCATCCCATAGCAATACATCATTGTATCTGTGAATAAAACATTTTACTTCTTCCTTCCTAATCTAGATGCTTTTAGTTTCTTTTTCTAGATTTACTACACTGGCTGGAACCTCCAATACAATGAATTTCCCTAATCTGAGGGAGAAAGAATATAGTCTTGCACCACTAAGTATTTCATCAACTGTGGGGTTTTTTTTATAGGTTCCATTTATAAAATTAAGAAAGTTCCCTTCTCTTTCTAGTTTGTTGGGGGTTTTTGACATAAATGGATGCTGGATTCTTTCTAATTCTTTTTATTCATCTATTGAAATGACTATATAGTTTCTGTCCTTTGTTCTCTTTATATTGTGCATTATATTGAATGGTTTCAAACTTTAAATTACTCTGCAAATCCCACTTTTTCACAGTTTATAATCTTTCTTATGCATTGCTGAATTTGATGTTTTGCTAAGGATTTTTGTGCCTACATTTTCATGAAGGTTATTAGTCCGTAGTTTTGCTTGTTTTTTCCCTTGTGATATGTGTATAGCTTTGATATCAGATAAACTGTCTTCATTAAATAAGTAGAACTGCTCCCTCCTCTATTTTCTATGTTTGTGTAGAATTGTTGTTATTTCTTCCTTGAATCCTTGATAGATTTTACTGGTAAAGTCTTTCGGGTCAGGGCTTTTCTAAGTGGAAAGATTTTAAATTACTAATTCAATTTCTTTACTTGATATAGATCTAATCATACTTTCTATTTCTTTCTGAGTCAGTTTTGGTGATTAGTTTTTTCTAGGAATTTGTTCATTTTCATTTAGGTTGCTTAATTTGTTGGCAGAAAGTTGTTTATAGTATTCCCTTATAATTATTTTAATTTCTTTTTAGTCTGTAAGGATGTGCCTCTTTCATTATTTTTTTTCATGACTTTGGTAATTTTTGTCCACTTTTATTTTTCCTTGGTTAAGCGAGGTAAAGGTTTATCAAGTCTGATGACATTATCAAGAACCAAATTTTCTGGTAATGGTAATTCTCTATTGTTTTGCTATTTTCAACTAAACTAATTTCCATCTACATCTTTATTTCCTTCCTTTTACTTCTTTTGTATTTTATTTGCTTTTTTTCCCTAGCTTCTTATGATGTGACCTTAGATTATTGATTTTAGATCTTTCTTCTTTTTCAATATAAGCATTTATATTTCAATACAAGCATTCTATAAGTTTTCCTCTAAGCACTGGTTTGACTACATTTCATAAATTTTGATATTCTTTGTTCTCATTTTTTAAGTCAGTTTATATATTTTCTGATTCTCTTGTGATTTTTTTGACTCGTGAGTTATTTAAAAGTGTGCTATTTAATTTCCAAATATTTGAGGATTTCCCAGATTTCTTTTTGTTGTTTATTTCTAACTCCATTGTAGTCAGAGAATATACTTTACATGATTTCAATCCTTACTTCTTGTTTTATAGCCTAGCATAAGATCTATATTGAAAAATTGTCCATGTGTACTTGAAAAGAATGTGCATTCTGCTGTTGGTGGTGGAGTGTTTTATACTCATATTTGTCGATTAAATCGAATTGTTTGATACCATTTTTCAAATCTTTCTAGTTGTTCTATTAGTTACTGAGAGAGGAGTATGCAA
>NW_007736045.1:26073-26623 GCF_000696425.1 Galeopterus variegatus
GATCTTTTTATCATTATTAAATGTCCTTCTTTGTCTCTAGTAGTGTTTCTTGTCTTCTAGTCTATTTTGTCAGATATTAAAGCAGCAACTTCCGCTCTACTAGTTACTATTTGCATAGTATATCTCTCTAAAGTGTGTCCATTAGCACAAACCTGCTATACTTTTTGTTTCTCTACTGTTGGCAATTTATGTTAAGCGTTGTTTTGCAGATAGTTTCCCTCCAGATGCTTAATTATTTCCTTACAATAGTAAATTCACGTAGTTATCCCTCAAACCAGAAATGTTTCAAAGTGTTTTCCATGGTTATACGAACATATGGTTATCCTTGGGAAATTATAAAATTAATAAAAATAATTATTTTGATAAGAACTATAGTATATGCTTTATATTTACAATATAATTTAACACAATCCTCAAAACAATCCAGTTATATAGGTATTTTCACTCTTTTCTACAGATAAATAACCTAAGAATCATAGAGATTAGGTATGGTTCAAGTATACAAAACAAGCATTAAATAAAGGAACCAGGATTTGGATACAGTTATGTT
>NW_007736045.1:27399-31288 GCF_000696425.1 Galeopterus variegatus
GTGTGTGTGTGTGTGTGTGTGTGTGTGTTGGTGGTGGCCTATGTAGTCTCAACTAGATCTTCCAAAAGTACCCAGGAGCAATATCTCTTTTGGAATATAAACTACCATCCATCACATACCATCTCACAACATTTTCTATGAGGAAAACCAAAACTAATGATAAAATACAGAAAGAATTGGCAAGTAGATCGATGGTAGTAAAATCCTCATGTGACTAACTGAAGAATAATGCAGGGAAGGCAAGGAGGAACTTTGTCTGAGTGAGCATTAGTCTGTCCGTACATCCCACACGCGCATGAGTGTGCACACACACACGACTGCTTCTATATATGCTCTTATATAGACATAGATGTCGCTTCTCTGCTCTCTGCCAAACTAGCAATCATTTCTTTGGCATAAAATACCTTATTCAGCAATGATTCCCATCAATGAAATCAGATTTTGTTGCTTCACCAGAGAGTTCAAAAAATATTTGCCCTTTTGTATTCTGTGCCAGTAGAAAGAAACACACAAGAAGAAGACTGAACATTAGACTCAGTAAATTAGAAGTGCTTGGGGAATTTCATAAATGATTTTAGATACACACAATGTTATTTCGCAGAGCACCTCTTTTTTGAGTCTTCGAAGTGATTTAATTTTGATCTTTGAAATGTTTTTTTCTCCAGAAAAGAAAAATTTGCTATGGAAATAGTAGCAAATGTTAAAAAATGTGGGCATTTACTGTTTTCCAAAATAGTTAGAATTCTCAAGTTCTGTCCTTGGTTTTTGTGATGATGGGAACACAAAGGCCTGGGCAAGGATAGAGGGAGGGTTCACATCAAGAAGAATATCGAGAAGAGAGTTCTGCACATTTCAGTCCTCAGTCTGAATGTCAGTGGTTTTGTGCGTTATGGGGAAAGACTAACAGGAGACCACTGGTGAGAAGAGGGAGACCTTTCCCAGGACTTTTATTTAGGATACATGATGGTACTTCAAAAAGTTCCTGGAAAGATTCATATGACCTTTTGATTCTACTTTTCCACGAACTTTCTGAAGTACCCTTGTGTTTGTGTATGTGTGTGTGTCTGTGTGTACGTGTGCATGCGTGTATATATACACACACAACTATACATATGTACACACATATGCATACTTTTTCCCATTGAAAAAGTCTTAAAATGGTTGGAAGTTCTGAAAGTGGGACTTGAGTAATCAAAAGTAATGCTTATTCTTTTTCATTCCATACCAAGAAAATGATATTTACTGTGGGTCAGGAAAGTCTTTTCTCTTTCTGCTCCGCTCTGCCCTTCAGTCCCCACAGCCTTCTTGCACATGGCTGTTTGGTTGCTAGCACCCCACGTGGCTCATCTGAACAGGATGTGTGGCCGGGGCGGGTCAGGGGTAGAGATTAGGTGGGTGTTTGCCTATAGCAATTGCCTTCCTCCCCTTCCAACCTAGGGCCATGTTTCTGGGCACGTAAAATGTATCAGCTTTTACTTTGATTCCCAAACCCAGCTGGAAAATTGGAATATAAATTCCTCTCTCCTTTTTCAAGATGTCTAGAGGGTTATCTGAGGGAGTCAGAAGTAAAGCTGACTTTCCAGGGAAACAAGGCTCTCAATTCCTTTCTTAATTCTCTGTGGGATAATAAAATATTAGATGTAAGACCTTCTAGGTCAGCATCTTGATTTTACAAATGAAAACACTGAACCCTAGAGAGGCTGAGAGGTTCACAGCCTCACAGCTGCTCTGTGCCCAGCCGGGGCTTGCTTTGGCTTCTCTGGCCTCTCCAGCCAACAGTCTTTCCACTCCGTGCTGCCACCTCCTTGAAGGATGCTGGTGGAAGAACCGATGAGCTGGACCTAATAGTTTTACATCTGTTGCTTAAATTTTTTTTAGCATCACATAATTTTATGAATTAGAGTATGTAAAAAAATTACTTATCATTTATTTACTGTTGTTCTCATTTTAGACATCAGAAAACTGAGGGACTGAGCTACAGCAACTCCCAGAGAGGCTCCAACACACACCCGGTCTGTGCTCCTCACAGGGCACGTGCTCCATACAAGCTTCTGAGGGAGGAAAGTGGCTCTCGCAAGAACAGAAAGCCACAATTCAGTCCTTACCCGTGGCTGGCCTGGCTGCCCACTCACATCAAGTGCAGAGGCACAGCATCCCTTCCGACAGTCTGACTCTCCAAATAAACTGAGATGTGGATTGCCAAAGGCATTCATGGGCATGGTGCTAAGACTGCTTGACAGTAACACCGCACTTTGATCATTCAGTCAAATCAAAAAGCATTTATTAAGCATCTGTGCGAGGCTCCCTGCTGGGGCTTCTCTCTGTGTCCCTAGCATTCACACTTCCCTGCTTTTCTTCTGTGGCTCTTCACTCCTGCCAAGAAAACTCCTCTATCCACATGAATCTACCAGTAGTGTTATCTTTATCTTCACCAGAGTGGGATCCCTGTTTGGTTCCTCCCAAAATGTTAGTCAACATCCAGGATGGAACTTTGGAAATGGACTGGCCTTTATTCTGCTGTAGAATCTGTGCATCCATCCCCGCTTCCTCGGGATTCTGTAGGAGGAGCATCTTAGCTAGGAATCAGCAAATAGCAATGACATTTCAGTCTGTTTTCTTCTTTCAGAATGCACAGCGAACACTTAGAAGGGTTTTTAGGAAAGCAATTTACAGCTGGTAATTGGAGTGCTGAAGTGTTTTTGCAAGACCAGTGTCTCAGATTACTGGTTTATGATTTGCCTAAAAATAAATCATTTATTTTAGGCTTGGACTTTAGAAAGAAGAAAAATGAAGGCTTAGAATGATTTTCTTCCAGTTTTCCATGGTATTCTTTGCATCAGGAAGGGAAATGAGGGAGGCAAGATGGAGTTTTACAGAGAAGGGAGACCCAAACACTATTTTCTCTTGGCTCACTCATGAGGTTACCACACACATGATTGCCATTTTATGAGTCACTCAGACAATTTATTGTGTTTAAAATCACATTAAATTCTTTCTGCAATGCTTAGGTCAAATATACATACTATGCTGGAAATTCTTCCTCATAGATTCAGCCCATGGTATGGATGCTGTATTTGTGTCCTTGTTGCCATGGTGACTAGACAAGGTTAAAGCCAGGGCCTCAGAAACAGAGTGGCTGTGCAGTAAAATATCATAAGTGTGTGCGTGTGCTTCTTAAAACATGTTTCTCAAATATGGATTTGAAAATCCTAGAACCACTGCCTTAAAATTAATTTTCCACTTCAAGCATGCAGGTTATTGCCTAAAAAGAATACTCTCAAAACAATCTCTTTCAAATCACTCCCTTTCTCTCTGAACCTTAATCTAATGACCATTTACATCAAAAGACAGACTGTGTACATCCACGACAAGTGCTTTGATTTTTGGATAAGGATGAGACAGGCCAGTGAGAATACGAATAAAGGTGTTATCTGACTGACATAAACTGTCCTTTTTCAGATTTGCCCTTTAAATCCATTTGCACAGGAATAATAAAGTATTTTCCCCTGTATGTTTAAGGACTTGCTAGATAAACTTGGGCAACACTTAATGTCAAGATGTTACAATCGTTTACTGTCTGTAAGAATTCATACTCTTCTTTTTTGTTGGCTGATGGTCTTCAGGTCACTGACTGACCCTTTACATTTCGTTATACATTTTAACTACTCTGTGAGATCAATTTTAAAGGTTTATCCTCGAAAGTAATACTGAATAAGAGTAGAGAATGTAATTCTCGTAAGGCCTAGAGCCATGGTGACTTTGGATAAAAGAGCATATGTCATATCCATACAGCTTTCCTGTTTACATTTTTAGCTTCAAAGGGAGGGTGATGGGCCGGCCCGGTGGCGCACTGCTACAGTGCGCCACTTGGGAGCGCGGCGGCGCTCCC
>NW_007736045.1:31804-32511 GCF_000696425.1 Galeopterus variegatus
TGAGCGAGGGGCGGGCGCAGCACCAAGGGTTGCGATCCCGTTGCCGGTCCCGGTCCAGTACAGGTGTGACACTGAGGGTTGCGGTCCATTGCCGGACACGAAAAAAGACAAAAAGGAAAATAAAAAAAAAAAAGGGACGGTGATGAAAAACCTTTGTTTAGTACTTCCCTGTCCCCATCACCCATTTCACAGGATACCAGAAAGAGTACTAATACATCCCCTGGTCTGTAATCTCTGGTTTAACGTTTAACCTCCGACTCAGCACCTAAATTTTCCACCACCCTTTCTTTATTTCAAGACATTTCCTTGTAGGAAGTATTTTAAAAGAATAAAATCATAGGAATACATTTAAGCATTTCTTTCCTACCTTTGAAACCATCTCCTATTTAATATCTGAGAATTAAAAATATTTTAGGGTCAATATCCTGGCCCATCTTCTGCCATCTGGTGGAGAAAAGGGGAAGCAGTGAAATTAAGTAACACATCAAGAGTTTCGTCATGGAATCCATAAATGCATCAGTCAGCAAATGTTTACGGGGCTATTACTATTTGTTATTATTATTTATCAAACAGTACTCATTGAGGCACTTGGCACCATTAAATGCGATACTCTGAGAATTAGTCAAACTCAGTCTCTGTCCCCAGAAGTACTAGGAAATAGTACATAATTGAAAGCTCCCCTACAGTCTAGTAATTTTGCAGCAATT
>NW_007736045.1:32982-59099 GCF_000696425.1 Galeopterus variegatus
TACTCTGAGAATTAGTCAAACTCAGTCTCTGTCCCCAGAAGTACTAGGAAATAGTACATAATTGAAAGCTCCCCTACAGTCTAGTAATTTTGCAGCAATTGGTTCAACACACAGGGCAAGACGAGGGCTTCTTAAGACCATGAGGTTACCACTTAGCTCACATTAGTAGGACTTTATAAAGACTTTCTGATCCCAAGATGCTCATGCTTTTCTAAGAACTTCTAAAAAGGAAGAAAGTGGGGCGGGAGGGAGAAAGAGAAAGGAGGGAGACTCTCTTGTGTCTTACAAAGCCAAAAAAATGATATTTGGGGCACATTCTTTCTTAAACTATTTGAACTCTGAAAGATCTGTTTATGAGAAAAAAATAGCCCCATGAGCTATCTGCATTTTTATCAAATGTATTATAATTTACAGGGTATAGAGAGCAGAAACACAGTAACAAATATCTTAACTGCCACAGGTTTGAGGAAAGCGACCGTCTCCTCAAATTAGCTTGAACACAATGACACTATAAGCCTGTTGAATTGCCCTATGAGTAACTAAATCTGTATTCCCACCTTTTTGCCAAACCCACAGAAAAGAAGCAGACATAAATCGTGTAGAAAATACCATGGTTGTTATTAAATGTCCTGTACATTTCATGGAAATGTGGCTCTTGATGCTGATGGGCTCTGGATGAAGGCACTCAAGACCGAAGGACCACACAGTTTTATGTTCA
The DNA here is from genome assembly GCF_000696425.1 of Galeopterus variegatus. Taxonomy (NCBI): domain Eukaryota; kingdom Metazoa; phylum Chordata; class Mammalia; order Dermoptera; family Cynocephalidae; genus Galeopterus; species Galeopterus variegatus. The sequence continues at coordinate 33,701 of NW_007736045.1, forward strand.
CGGTGGCTATTGGCTTGGTCCATTGCCATATGCTCTTTGGTTTTAAAGGGACATTGAAATCTAAGGAAGGCTGCTCATAGTGTTTTCCAGAATCATCACCCATAGCATAAACAGAGAAAATAGTAGTGCTGATGTAACCAATGCACTCTTAACTTAAATGGGGCCTGGAAAGGGGCTGTGGGGCACAGCAGACTCCCACTGCTGCCTCCTCCACTCAGCGCCCTCTTGGCCCAAACCTCAGGTGAGTGTCTGCCAAAGATAACCCTTAGGCTTAAAGAGGAGTAGGGGGGGCCATCTTTAACATTGCTGATTATAATAATCAGCATGTATATTTTGCATATACACTGGATACGTGATGCTTTTCTAAGCAACATGAAAATTTATGTAGTTCCAAGACAGGCTTTCAAATTGTACCCTATAGGGATTTTTTGTAGCTGCTTTTCTACTCCAACTTTCCCCACACATCTTTGTCTGCTATGGCAATGTGAAGAAAGGCCAATACAATTTCGCAATTGACTCCTATAAATTCTTTCCCCCACATAGTGTTCATAAGGGGCTCATGTAGCATTTTGCCCATAAAGTATGGGTTTGGAACCTATGGAAGAGTAATTGGTGATCACCTGGAGCCAGTATGGGTTTCTCACTATTAAGTTATGTCGGTGAAAACTCAGGCGTCTCATTGAATTTGGTGCTGCAGTGTAAGTGCAGTATGTCTCGATGACAGCAAAACATCCTGAAAGATGAGGAAGAAAAATGAGCTGAGTCCAGATGCATTTGGAATAGTACACATGAGAGATAGATACCAAAAGAGGAGTGTTTCTGGGAGAAAGTTAAAGTATTCTGTCCTTTTTTTCATTTCAAGTAATAACTTGAAGAACTATAGAAAGCATGCCTTTAGAAATTTTTGCAGAAAAATGCTTTAGATGACAGGCCATGTGCCAAGATTTGGGGAGAGCAGCATAGATGATGAAGAAAGTCTGACCTCTGAGAACCATTAATTGTAGTCAGGCTCACTAATTATGCTGATGATAAAAAGCAGGAAAAACTAAAGATTAGGCAGCACAAGCGAAATCCATGCAGACATTCGTTGAGCTAAATTTATCAGGGATAAAATTACCAGGGATATATGTGACATTTTGAATTCAGGATCAAAAAACAAAGGAATCTAGCAATGCTGTTATAGAAGCGGGAGATATGGCTTAGCAACTATTTCACAAAAGCAATCGAGATTAGTTGTTTGAGATGACTTATGTGACAGTGTGATGCAGCTCCCCCCAAAATAACACTGCACATTAGTTGGGCCACAGGCAAACTAATGCACTCACAAGAGATCTGCTGAGATGATGAGGGGCTAGAAATTAGAAACTATTCACCAGTAAATGTTTATTGCATGCTATTGTTTCTGTCACTAATTTTGGTGCTGGTAATAAACAATAGACACAAAAGGCAAGGTCCCTGTTCACATGGAGATGACTGTTTAGTGGGGAAACAAAGACAGACAAACAGTCGGTAACTTCACATACTAAGTGCTGCTTTAAAAACCACCAGAACCCATGTCACATGAAGCACATTGGAAGGACCTAGGGAGGCAATGGTTAGACTGGAAAGGGGAAAACTAAAGGCACATACAAATGTCTTGTTAAAATATGAGAAGGGATTTTACATAGGAGAGGGACTAAATATATTCTGTAAGGACCCGATGAGGAGAACTATGGGCAGCGAGAGATATGAAGATGTAATTGACTCAATATACAATAAGAATGCCTATAAATCTAGTCATCCCAAAGGAAACGGAGGCTACTTAAGAAGAAAAGTTCTTCACCAATTGACTTACCAAAGCAGAAATCGCACAACCTTTGGTCAGGATTGGTGGCCCCATGGCTGACAGGTCCGACTTCTGAGGCCCCCGACTTCTGAGGCACTTTGCAGGTGCCTCTATCAGCTCTTTTCCCTCAGTCCATGGAGATATAACATCTGTCCCCCCAGCTGCACCGTGAACTTCAGAAGGATGCAGACTGTGAATACATATTGTGTCCTCCCTCCTAGCACAGTACCTGGCACCAGCAGGCACTTAATAAATGTTCAACAGGAGGAATTAGAATGACTTGAAGACTTTTGTGATGCTTATCTTCATGTGGTTCTATAATTTGCATGTATTTCAGGGAAAATTATAGGAAATCTCAATTGCTTACATGAAAATTACAAGGGAATATCCCTTGAGTATCTAAAAGCCAATAAATAAAAAAAGTAATTGTTTTCCCAAAGTAATTGTTCTTATATTCTTCTTATATAAGGTGGCATCACCATCCACTTAAACCAGGGACCTGGGTGTCATTCCAGTCGCTTCCTTTCCTGCACTGTGGCACCACTCTCTCCAATAATTGAGCAGTTTCATTAACTTTGCTGAAACCATCCTTTCTGTCACCTCCAGTCTCAACTCAAGCTTTCATCACCTTTACCTGGTTTCTTAGTCAGGAATCATTCAGATACAAGTGACAAAAGACTAACTCAGTCTTGCTCAGGCAAAAAGGAATTTATTGGTGTGTGCAACTGTGAAGTCTGCTGGATCTAGGCTTTAGGTTACAGGGGCTCACTCAGTATCAATAAAGCACTGTTTTCCCATCTTTGAGTTCGTTTTCCTCTAAATATTGGCTTAATGATCAGAGGGCCTCTCCATGTAGCAGGAAAATGGTCTCCTGAAGCCACAAAGATACATCCTTTTATCTTGATGGAAAAATAAATCCTGTGTTCAGGAGTCTATATGTGAAATTTCACTGGAGAAGTCCGCTGGTGCTGCTTGAATTATGTGCCCACCCAGACCCATCACAACGAACCAGGGATAGGGTCCTCTAATGGCCTGGGTTTGGGTCATATGTTCACTCCTGTGTGAGTGGGCCAGGAAATGAGAAAAGGATGATTCGCTTCCAAAAAACAGATGCTAGATGAAAAGAAAAAATAAATAAATAAAAAATAGATGTCCTCTATGGCTCTATGGTCACACTTATTCAATAACTTCCTAATCGCCCCATGTGTCCTGCTTCCTCAGTTCATGCTCTTCATTGCTGAAAGAATGATCTTCCTAAATGGCAGTTATCATTCTCTGATTTCCCTCCTTAAAACCCTTAAGTAGCTCCTACTGGCCTACAAAATGAAGTCACAATGCATTAGATTCTGGCCCCCCTGCCTGCTCACACGGCCAATGCTCCAGCCGTTCTGAATTGCTGGCAGCTTCCCAAACACACAAGAACATTTCCGGTCTTCAGTCCCTTCTCCCTTCCTCCCAAGAGTTTGCCCACCTGGGCGTCACCTCCCCTGGAAAGCCTTTCCTGCTGTCCCTCAGGTAGGATTTCTCCACGTGTGTCCTGTACACACCTCTGTCTCTTTAGCCCTCGATTTTGCTTCCATACCCATCCTGCCTAATAAGCTGTGGGCTCCTGGAGGACAGGCACCAAGTCTTATTCTGGTAACTGCCTGCAGAGAACAGGCACCTAATAAACCCTTTTAAGAGAGAACAAAAGGAAGGGAGAGAGAAAAGGATGAAAGGAGAGAGGGAAAAGGACAGATTCTCCAGGGCCTGACTTTTCCTCCCCAGTAATAAATACATTTTGAAAATGATATTCTGGACAAAAAGCTCCTGCCTTTGTTGTCTAAATCAACTAATGACGAATAGTGAGAATTTCAGGACCAGCGACGCGACAGTGGAAGGCAGAGGCAAGGAGCAGGGGAAGAGAGAACAAAAAGGTGACCTTCTATGGTGCGGTCCAGGTTCGTCCCACCCACGCAGAGGGCGAGCCCATGGCAGGTGTGGGAAGCCCGTCTGCAGTCACGTGCGGTGGCTGCCCCGTTTCTGGCTTATTTCTGACCGGGCAGTCACGCAGAGAAATGAGAGTGAATGGAGACGTTAAAAAGGTGACCTAATTCTCTGCGGGCAGCAGTTCCAGTCATAGGTCTGAGTGTATTTTAATTACACCCAGACACAGGAGCCCTCCCCAAGGCACAACTGAAGTCCCGAGTGGACTATCGTCGTGGCTGTAAAGACTTGTCTGAGCTTGTGGTTATCTCAAGAGCCGACATCACACTGATCATTAAGCAACCGTGAGGAGGTGCAGCTGGGCGTTACCATGGCAACCTGCACTGGGTTGCTGCAGAGCCTGGTAACAAGAACGTTTTATTATGCGTCATTAAGGGCAAAGGCTTCATTTACATTACTTCTTGTAAAATCCTATTATTTCAGGTGTTGCACTCCATCACCATCTATGCGGCTCTTCTAGAAGAAATCATAAATGTGGGTTTTTTTGGTAAACACTGAACCATACCAGGCTTCAGTGTTCTTAGATGAGGAAGGTATTTCGCCACAGGGATGTGGGGTAGAGAGGTATCCAGTGTTCTCTGAAGGCAGAGGATTCTTATGCTGAAAAGCGAAGTTCTTTTTATTGGTCGTTCCTTTTGCCTGAGTCATACTTTAGACTGGCATCGTTAAGGATTCTTGAGTTCTGTAATCTGCTAAATAAATATCGACAAGTCTGGCCTGACTGTTCCTTAGCCCCATCAGATGCGGTATCAGGTGTCTCATATTGCAGAGTAACCAAAATGCAGGACATGGTAGCTTCTATCAGCGCTTAAGCACTTAAAGCTCGAGAAGGCCAGGCACCTCTCTGCCTTGTTTATTGTGCTTGGTTGTAAGGAAACTAGGCATTCTACCTTCACTAGTGTCTTTCTGCTAGCCGAGGCCCCTGGCCGGCATTGCAGGCCAACCTGGAGTGAATGGGCAGTGGTTGCTTCTGAACTGTGATAGCACTCAGTCTATTTGGGGACGGGACCCTGGAAGGTCATTCATTCATTCACAGCTCCATCTGCTGCCTGTAATTAAAGGTATCAGTTCTACAGAGGCAATACCACAAATACTGCAGAATACGCTCAAGCTTCCAAACCCATGTGACCTAACAATAGAGATTTTTTTTTTTCCCAAATGCTCACAAATCTTCTCACGATGGAGAAGACTCTGGGGATCTTGCTGAAAACTCGAGATAAGCAGCAAAGGGTCTAATCCTTAAATTTTCTGAGTTAATTTAGTACTGTTAGGAATAGTGCAGTGCTGAATGATGGGCGTGTCATTGAATTAGTTCACGATTTCACTGGCATTTCACACCATCCTCCGTGGACGGAGGTAATCAATGTCAGATTATCCAAAGCAAAGCAGTGGCCAGCAAGTGGGTGTTGTCAATGCTTTGCTTATAAAGGCGATGCTATAGAATTGCAAGATCATATTTTTTTAACAAGAAAAACAAACAAAAAACTGTTCCTCCATAAGAGAGCTAGATGAAATGGGTTTTTATGTCAAATATCAATCTTTTTACTATAGAATTAAGACATCTCTAATATGAACAGTGCAATCTCTTCTATTAGGATTGAGTGAGACAAGACTGAAGACAGGTGCATTAAGACAATATGGACGATATATTTGGGTGTATTTCCTGATGAAACAGAGGGACCAGAGAGCTGAGTACAGTTCAGAACTCCCGTTGAGTGGCGTGAGCCCACACACACAACCGCAGCATACCTTCAAGCCCAGAAGATACTACGTGAGGGTTATGGCAAAGAGATTATTTTACAAGTTACATTTCTTGCCCCACCAAAGGTTCAGCCTAGATGAGGTTTGGAAAATGAGACTACACTTTAGATATTCCATATTGGGTATGTAAACATGTATAGAACAGAGGTATATATGAGCTTTAACTAATAGTTTTATAGCAGCAGTTACCCCTACCTTGATAGGGTTGCAGCTAGTGATATGTCAAACACCCTTTTAAAAGGATTACAATTCAGGAAGTCCACTATTTCAGAAGGTGAATCTTCCAGCTACTTAATCAATTTCTACACAACTAATTAGAGTTAAAGGGGCAAAGCTCTGAGAGGACAGGGGTGTCACAGACAGCTGCCAACAGCTGGACTAAAACTGCATCTAATCACAAATTATTGTCCTTAATCCCCTCCTTCAGAGCTGATATGTTTATAGTTAACTCTCAAAAACGTTTTATAAATGAAGGCCTATGTTTCTTGGATAAAGATAACTGAATAAGAATGGTATTTACACATAAAATTAATCCTTTGTAACCTATGTTTTAAATTTCCTTTATCTAGAATAAATTGAGATAATTTCTATTTAGTATAAAGTTTGAGATAAAATTTGTACGTTTAAGTATTATGAACAGAACATGGACAGATCAGATTTGAGCAATGAACATATATTAGACACAATAACCACAAAAAATAGAAGGAAAGAAATAAAAAAAAATTTAAATGAAATTCAATTCAATAAAATGGACAGATTTTAAAATTTAGTGGTGTTAGTTACTTCTAAATGTGCCTTTCCACTGTGTATTCCTGGCTTCTAAATAGTAAAAGAATCATAGTGATGTGTATTAACAAAAATAACAATGGGTTACTAGTATAACAGCTTGTGCAAAATGAACTAACTTAACTAATTAATCTATTATATCCTAAACTATTGAAAGTTAAAATAATTCTGTTCTGAATTAAAGGACCAAGCTGCCTGTGGACATGTCTCAGAGAGATTTCTCTCTTTCACGTTATTTAATTCTTATTAAATAATTTTTTATTATTTCACATTATTATCTTTCTCTAATTATTATTTCTGAAGAAAATCACTACAACTTTTCCAGGTCCCTCTCGCCTCAGTTCCTGAAGAAATAGTCATCTTGCCAGCTTTGAAAAGCTGCCGTACTTGCCATTTGGCATTGGGCCTACAAAAAAACCAAAAAGTGCTGTTGAAAATGAAAGTCTTAAGTATTTCAAGCTTTTGGCACAGGCAAATCAGTTACTTGAATGAGTTTTCATTCCTGTCTTTAAAAAAGGAAAGTCATATCCATTTTTGAGAGTAAATGTAAATTAATACCAAATCCTGGTCTGACATTTCTTTTCGTGCTGCTTGCTTCAAAAGTCTTGATTCCATACTTATTGCTAATATATGTGACCAGACAACATGTTAACAGACATTACACTTCTGACCGTGAGACCTTCAGTTCTTTGATTGGATGAAATAGTCAAAAGTGTCAAGCAGTCCCTTTACAGGAAATCTTTACAGGCTGAATAGTCAGGTAAAAAGTCAGCAACAATTAGGTCTGAAGGGACCACTTAAGTCACAGCAATCTCCAGGACAGATTAACAAAGAGATCTATAGTTAAAATTTTGTAGGCTATCAATTCAGATTAACAATTTTGCATTGTTCATGGAAAGCCTGAGTTTTAAGGGCCTCATGAACATCACTGAATGATTTTCTGCAGTATTTTGGTAGGGTAGAAGGAGGCTGGCATACTGGCCATGGGGCACAGATGGGGATGCTAAATCATTGTGGTGCGGGTGGTATTTACATTGGTAAAGCATTAGGCCATATTCTTTTTCATTTCATTTTTAAGGACCTCAGTTACACAGCACTGATTTGATCATATTCATTAGACAAAGGCACACCATTGTCATCCATCTGAGGATGGTCCTTCATTTCTTTTAATACTTTTCCATTCATCTCCTATTTCCCTTCCCTATGCTACTGAAAAAGTACGTAAAAGGATGTCTTGTCCTTCCAGGTCCACCATATGTAAATGCGTGTTATGTTCCAGCAATCTTGCCCCTGCGAGTATAAAGCATGTACAGATTGACAAAGAACTAGCACGTGTTTGTTCATCACAGAACTGTTTGGGAGGAGTAAAGAGCTGGAAGCCACCTGCGTTCATCACTAAGTGAATAGATGCATAAATTACAGCTTATATACATGGCAGGATACTATGTAACAGTTGGAGGTAATGAATTAAATTCTCATATAGTAGCATGAAAAATGTGTGGAACAGAATGAGATCTAGAGCACAATGTCATTTATGTAAAACTTTTAAACCGTACACATAAAACAATGCTAAGTATTTCTCAACATGTGTGTTTACCTCTCATTTTCTAAGGGAAGAAAATGGATGTATTTAATTAAAAATGAAGGGAAGAAGGAAAAAGAAAAAGGGTAAAGGGAAGAGAAGGAAAAAGAGAGTGGCCGATGGATACAATTTATTAACCATGTACCAACACAATGCTAAGTACCTTACACTCTTTCTCTTATTTCGAACATATTAACAACGTTTGAGGTAGATACTGTTATTTCCTCTACTGATTGTTGAGGCAAATGAAGCTCAGAAAGGCTAAATATCTCACCTAATGCTTCACTGTGAGAAAGCAGCAGAATCAGTTTACGATCACAGGAAATCTGGACCAAGCTCCCAGACAGTTACGAAATCACTTTGTCTCTGGAAAGCTTTGCTTATGGTGGAGTCAAGATCATTCATTAGGAATTTTCCCATAGCCAGTTTTCTCTGTGACAATTCTCTATTGGCTATCAACTGTTAATTGTTTATGTTTCCAAGGTATCTAGACTCCAGGAAGTAAGTATTAAAATAGAAGACACAAGGATAACAGACATTAATAGGCATATTTTGCCTCCTAGAAATACATACATTAATGTCTGATTTAGTGTTTCATTAATTTGGTTGGTAGGAGTTGATATATATAAAACTAATAAGGCTAGATGCACTGTCAAAACTTATTTTCTGGATGTGGAAAGGTAAGAAAGTGACTCGACAACCCGGTGACTCATGGATGCTGTGAGTATACCTGAAAACCTGGCCTGACCCTACGTATTGTTTCTCTTTAAACTCCACAGATTGTTCTCAGTAGATTATTAAGCTTCTGAGAGTATGTGTTGTGTTTCTTACTAATATAAAATATAACATAGTTAATCTTTTAAGTATTAAAGAAAAATGTTAGTTATATTAAATAATCATTTAAATTTCCTTCCCAGAATTTTTATGGGATGTGTCTAGGTTGCTAGGGATTAAATTTAACAATGCTGAAATCACTTGGATGTAAATCTAAGCATTTAAATATAAATGTTAAAACAAAAAAAGGTCCATAAAGCCAAGCCACACACCTATTATTCAGTTGACCCTTTATTTTCTCTATAATTGCTTAATGGAAAATGTCTTTTGAGAGCTCTAGCAGAGATGGCACAGAAGATGCTCCTGGTCAATGAAACAAATGAGAAGATGAGTGGGTTACTCCACTAGCATCACTGAATAATACAAATGCTCGAGAGTCTTACTTTTCTGTTAAATATGTTCAGTATGTGATCCAGAGAGAGAAGTAGAAAATTCAGTTAGGAAGCCGTGGTGAAAAGTACTGTCTATCGATAATCTCATATGAATCCTCAAAAGCTGGAAGAAAAGGAATTTGGGGTAAGGTGAGAAAGGAGATGAACTTGATATTCATCTCAGATAAACTTTGATATTCATGGTTCCAGAAATAGAAAAAGAATTGAATAGTAATGATAGAGTTCATATTTGATGCATTCTATCTCCTAGAAATTTACCAGTACCTATTAAACAAATCCTTGTTTCCACAAAGGAGAACCTAATTAAAGGATTTCACATGAGCTTTGTTCCTATACACAGAGCAAGGTTCTTTACATTTTGGGGGTTATGAATTTCTTAAAACATTTTATTTTTCCTTTTTGTCTTTTTTACTGACCGGTAACGGGATCGCAACCCTCGGTGTTGCGCCCGCACCGTGCTCAGCCAGTGAATGGAAACCGGTCTCCACATGGGATCCGAACCCTCGGCGGGAGCGCTGCCGCGCTCCCAAGTGGCGCACTCTCCAGTGCGCCACTGGGCCGGTCCCTTAAAACATTTTATAAAAGTTATGGACTATCTTTTTTCTAAATGCACATTCATACATTATTTTGCATAAATTTCCAAGGGTTAGGAAATTTGAAATCCAAGGACCTAAATTAGAAAGATCAAATTGTTAGTATATGCAGCAACTCGATCTAAATTTTTCTACCAATTCTTTTAAAATTTTTCTGACAGATATCTCAACATTTACCATTTTTGCAGGTGCTCACATATTATGTAGAATGAACACCAATCATCCTACTTCAGGAAAGTCTAATTTTGATATAATTTGATTTTGTTTATTTAACTGGAGCTGTCATTGAATTCTGCAAATTGCAGACATCATAATGACATTTCCAGGAAGTAATGCCAAAGGATACAAAAAAAAAATCTGGTTACCAAGGAAAAGTCTAGTGATGCCTTGTGCTTGTGGAAGGGATGCAACATTAATCAGTGGCAATATAAAACTAGTAGCAGAGAACTGAGAGTTCATCATTTCCAGCTTTTTGAAAAAGTAAGTCTAGAAGAGTGCTCCAGTGGTGCAGTTGACACTCAATTCTCAATTAAGATATTCTGTCTGTGACAGGTACATCACTAAGGTTTAATGCAATCACATCTTGGCAACAGATAGAAATGTTATTTCCCAGGTGCACTGAATCTAATTGAGAACATTTGTTAAGCAATGAGATCAGTTCCTGTGTCTTGAGGTGATGTAATGAGAAGCATTTATCCATCAGAAAAGACTTTAGATTCCAAAGCTGTACCTTCTACTCACCCGAATGTTCATTTCTATTCCTCAGTGTCACCAAGCCAGGGGTACAATGAAGACCAAAGATAACATTAGATTTTGTTTATTTAGCTCAGACATGCTTAATGAAGGATGTCATCTTGTATATTCAGATTTACTTTAAGTTGCTATTGAGTGGATGATATTATTCCAAGCGACATGACAAATGTGAGCTAAAGGATAATGAGAAGGGGGCAGGTCTTATGAGGAAGCCTGAAATAGGGTTTGATCCCTGGCTCTGTCACTTAAGAACTGTGTCAGCTTGCACGGCCTCTGGGCCTCAATTTCCTCACAGATAAAGTGAAGAAAGACTGCTTATCTGTTAGAAATTTTCTGAGTTTTCACATCGGTCATCTATATTCCAAATGTACTTTACATTTAATTGTTGTATCCTCTATAGTATCAATGTGTACAATTTTAAAAACTCAAATATTACTACAAGGCTGAAAACAACATCAATAAAAGAACAGCAGTTTCCTCCCCAATTCGTAATCTCTAGGGGCAACCACTTTTAATTCTTTCAATTGTTTATCTTGTTTTTTTTAATCTCCATTTTATAATAGGCTTATATCTAATTCTGGATGTTTCCCCATATTTAGACTTTGTATGTTGAATTCCTAAAGAGTAAGGTGAGAATTTACTTCTCCTGCTCCACCCTCCACACACACACTTGCCTCTCACCCATCCGACCAAAATAGTTTTTATCAAAATCTGTGATTAAATAAGTATTTGGTGCTTACAGTGTTATGGCAATGAAAATGCTCAGAGCTGAGCTCCGCAGTCTACGCCTGAATACCTTTCATAGACAACTTTTCCCCATGTTATTTTTATGTTTTATACATATGTCATTTTCGATTTGCTTTCCATTAATTCCTCTTCCAAATCTCCACCTGAATGACGAGTATCCTCTCAACATGAGCAAATGCATCAGGTCCTATCTGCTTCAATTTCTTTTTCCCACAACCTTCCCGCAGTCCTTTATCTTTCTTCTGTAACTGTTATTGGGCTCAAGGATTTGCCCTCACCAACAGGGTGGCAATTCCCTTTTCTCTCTCCTGTGATAGAAGCCCTGTTTCCTGTATTCCTTTTTCTTATTTGTTTTTTTGCTTTTTCTTAATTTAGGTAGAGCATATTATTTTGTTGCTTCCTAAGAAATTGTGTGGAAAGTAAATTTTTGAGACTAACTGCCTCTGAAAATGCCTCATTCTTAATAGAGAATTTAGTTGGGTATAGAAATCTAGGGCAGAAATTAGTTCCTTGCAGAAGAAAAGGCATTGTTCTATTGTCTTCAAGCTTTCAGTGTCACCCTTGAAAAGACTGATGCCATTCTAATTCCTAATCTATAGTGTGTGACCTGATTTTTTCTCTTTGGAAACTTGTAACATGTTTTATTTTTCATGAAAGTCATGGGATTTCAGGATATTGTGAGCTTTGCTGTCTTTTCATTTTACTGTTCTGCTGTGTACTCGAAGGGCCCTTTCCTGCATTATTTCCATGGTAATTTCCACCCCTCTCTTTTTTATTCCCTTTTACAAGAACATTTCAAACAGTCCTATTTTGGGTCTGATCCCACACTGACCCCTTAGGAGAAAGTTGGTATCTCCTAGTCCTAATTTCTGGAAAGGATGTGCACAGCAAAGCTGACTTCCTAGGGTTCCGCACATGGGCAGGTCCCCACTGTTGGCCACAGCCCCGAGTGCTCGCTCAGCTGACTGCCCGTGCCTTCCATGACCAAGCAGAGCAAGTATTCTCACTGCACCCTCTTTTTTCTTCTCTCTTCCCACTCTCCTTCTTCCTTCTTCCTCCCTTCACCCCATTGTCTTCCTTATCTCTTTCCCTTATAACCACTTGGTTCTCTTTCTCGTTTAACCTCTTCTCTTTTCTCTTAAACTTCATCCTCTACCTCTGCTGACTAGCTCTACTGACCTTCTTTCCCATTTCAGTCACATGGCTTCTCACCTGTTCTCTCTATAGGCTCACCTGTCATATTAGCTGCAGCTACATATAGAATTCTGGAGCTGGAAGGGTTCCAGTCACAGATGAGGAATTGAGTCCAGCTGGGCTGATTTGTTAGTGGCAGCATCTGGACTTGAACCTGATCTACAAGCTCGGTATTCATCACTTTTCCCATTACACAATAGCTGAGGAGATCTCAAAGCCAGGCACATAAACCCCTGAGCATTGTCCCTAAACATCGTGTACTAAAAATTCTACTGAAAAGGTAGATTTTTACATTGTGTTTGAGTTGACTAAGTCATTAGGAAGTAGTCTCTGTATATTCCAAAATCAAAATAAAACCAATCAGAAAAGGTTCCTAGGAATTGCTGACATTCACGAACACTTGGTATTTGCCATTCATTTTTCATTCATGTTATCTTGCTTAAGCCTTATAACAACTCTATGTAATAGATACTCCTTATTGCCTTGATATGGGTATTATGACATGTAGGGAAATTATCTTCTTTACTCACAGAGACTCAGGAGGGACTCAATCACAAGTCTGTCTGGTACTCAAGTTCATGCTGTTAACTAATCTCCTATTGTGTTTCCAGACAAACATTGTTTAAGGTATTAACATAGCCTGCTAGACAAGCTCAAATAACCCAAGAACATGCGCAATTTTAACATAGCCTCATTTTTCATGCCCTGTCTGTTTAGCAATACCTGCCTCTTCCCCCTCTTTGCAAATCTCTAGATTCAGAGAGGGACAGGTCCTGTCCACTCCTCTCTACATCCTAAGCCCTTCCACCCTCGGGGGAAAAGGAAATAAAGGAAAAGCAGAGTTTTCCAGATTGTCTCCAGTCTGCCTTACTCCTCTTTCAGAGGAAAACACTGGGCGAAGTTGTCTTTCTAAGGCAACAATCAGATCCAGCAAACTTCTTAGGGTGCATTTAAATTGAACTGATTTTCATCAGTCCAAGTTCCTAGTCTGCTCTTCAGTTATCATGATTGATGTTTTGAGCTGTAAATCTACTTTCACTAGCAGAGGATAATAAGCAAAGTGTTCCTGCTTTCTTTCCAGTATAACTCAGCTATATATCATAGTACAAAATCTTGATTCTGACTTTAGACAAAAGCAGCTTGTCAGAATTTCAGTTGACATTATATATAAGGGTGGGTGGAACTGCTACAATTTAGACATAACTGAATTTTTTAAAAAATCTTTCTTTCAAGTGACTTCAACCCCCTGATTCATTTTCAACTTGGAAAAAAATATCAGGAACATGATGGACTATGAGAGCTATATTTTGGCAAGCACAATTTACAATTCATTATCTTTTTTTGTAACGGAAATTTTTAAAAAGCTATTTATATCATCTTTCAAACTGATGTGTTCTTCTTTGACTGCCATAACAAGTTTATGCCTTATTTTTAACATCTTCAGGGCATTTTTTTCTGTTGCTTTAAAGTATAATGAACCATATATCAGATATTGCAAAATATGTTCTACCCTTCAGTTAGTTAAGTCTATTAACCTGTTTCATAACAAGAAAGGAGCCCAGTGAATACTCTGCTGTAATTTCCACAGTGAGAAATAGTACTTCATATTCACGTGGTGCCCAGGGTCTTTCTGAGCCAATTTAGAATCCAGAACAAACAGTAGTTTGTTGCTTTCAGCACTGTTACTACCAAGTGATCCTGTAAGGTGGGTTTGGGCAGAGAGAGGGGGTCAATGAGGTCTCTGAGTAAAACAGGTTGAATAGTACCCACCTCCCCAAATTTATGTCCATCTGGAACCTCAGAATGTGACCTTATTTGGATATAGCTCTCTGCAGATGTGATTAGCTAGGTTGGGATGAGGTCATACTGAATTAAGGTGGGCCCTAAATTCAACATCTGTTGTCCTTACAGGAGGAAAGACAGAGACACGGGGAAGAAGGTCACGTGAAGACAGAGACAGGGATTGGAGTGATGCCAGGGCATGCCAGGGGCCACCAGAACCTAAGAAAAGGCAAGGAAGGCTCCTCCTCTAGAGACTTCAGAGCGAGCATGGCCCTATGGACACTTTGGTTGTAGACTTCTTGCCTCCAGAACTTTGAGAGGATACATTTGTATTGTTTTAAGCAGCCACATTTGAGGCAATTTGTTACAGCATCCCTAGAAACTAACAGATTTAGGAGCTCCAGGATGATGTTACTGAAGAGGAGTGAACACAGTCAAGACTGTCCACACACTTGGGACTCCTGGGGGTAGGACTGTAAGCAGCTGGGTTGTGAGCAGTGGGCGAGAAGAATGTCAGGGGAACTGGTGTACAGTGACTTAGAGATGGGATCAGCTCCTCGGAGTGAAACTTCAGCTGCTCACTAATGTTAGTTCTGTCCCTTCCTGGCATCCAGCGAATTGAACAGTAATTGCTTTCTTCCTCTCTGTCACGCTCACATCCTAAGAAACCAGATGGATGTGATTTCCAAAGAGAACGAGGAGGCTGTGTTTGGTCATTTATGCTTCCATGATAATGACATCGATACACTGTTTCCCTATTTGATGGTCGGGGATAAATTATTCTTTAATGGTCATGGTTAACACTTATTTACAAGAGGTCTTCCAGAAGGCATGGATTTCACTGAGAAGCAGACCTTCGATTCTGCTATGGCGAGGAGCTATATTCCCACCAGGAGTGTGTAACTGGCTGCTAGGCCAGCTTTCAACTCCTTTTCCAAATGGCTTTAGTGCTGGCCAGTGAAAATTATAAATGGCTACCCTTACGCACAGCTTGGATTGGCCCAAGACGTAGATGGAACAAAGATGCTCTACATTAGGACAGAAAAGATAACAGTTGAAACATTTCTCTAGTTATGGAAAATCACAAATTCTTTGTGGACTAATATCTCTTCACATAGACTTTTCCAGACCCAAACCCTCAGGGCTCTTAGAAAGATGCTTGTCTAGTCTGGATTCAAACCAAGACATAAAACCTGGAGTGTGTGCCAGGCCCAAGCACATGGTGCCCTCCAGTGTCAACCTGGCATTAGTCTCCTCCCTCCCCTCTCTTGAAACCAATGAAACTGGCCCAAAATCTTGTTTCTGAATTTGTTTTGTTTTGTTTTTTGCAGAGAAATAAGTTGCATTCTGATCCTACAATAATTAAATCATAAAAGACACAATTGAGGACATTGGCTTTGCTGAACAGAAAGAGCTGAACAGTTAAGTCAAGCCTGGAACTCACCTTTCTGGAAGGATGAAAGGGAGGAAGGGAGGAAGAGAAGAAAAGAAAAGAACAGAAAAAGAGGAAAGAAGGACAAAAGGGGAAAACCTGTAATGTAGGAGAGGGAGAGAGTGGAAGCCGCGCTCCTTTTGGGTTGGAGGCTAGTTTGCTATGACTGCCCGTAACAATGTACCACAGACTGGGTGGCTTAAACATCAGAAAGTTGTTTTCTCACCATTCTGGAGGCTGGAAGTTCCAGGCTGCGGTGTGGGCAAGACTGGTTTCTTCCAGGGCCTTTTCCCTCAATTTCTAGAAGTCTGCCTTCTCGCTGTGTCCTTGCATGGCTCCTTCTCTGTGTGTCCCCCTCTCTGCTGTCTCCTCTTCTTATAAGAGCACCAGGAATAGGGCCTACCCTCATGGCCTAATCTCAATTCAATTTACCTCTCTAAAGACCCTATCTCCAAATGCCATCACATTCTGAGGTACTGGGGGTTAAGACTTCAACATATGAATTTGGGAAACACAATTCAGTCCATAACTGGTTCTTTGGCAAACACAGCTCACCTTTCCTGTGCTTTCCTGGTCCAAACTCTTACCTCATTTCTTCTTGTCTACTGTGGAGTGAAACAGCGTAACCAATGACTTCTCAGAGCTTGCACTAGGCCCTGTGATTAGTTCATCCTTTTACTTAAAAGAAATTTTGTCCACAATCATAGCTTTCTAATTTATCAAACACATACTACGTGTCAGTAATTGTCCTCACAACTACCACCTAAGGAGATATTTTTTTTTAAATTTTCGACTGAGAAAAAGGAGGTTTAGGGAGATTAAGGCCCTACAGCTAATAGATCCAGCGCTCAAACCTAGGTCTTCTCTCCAAAACCCCATGCCTAAGCACCAAGCCACACTGCCATGCCTAGAATGGAGAAGAAAGTTGAGAATGTTCTCTCCAGAAGCAGCAAGTAGGCTTCAGCCCCTGGACCGTGTGGGGAGGCCGTTTGATTGAAGAAGCAACAATATTTTTTATTCCTCAAGTTTCCTTAGATTGCAGGAGATGTCCACCCCACTCCCTACGAGAGAACGGATGGGAGGAAGGCCCCTGTTCTCTCCACTCCAGCCACTCCCTCCTCGTCAGAGAAACAGGAGTGAACCACCTGATGCGTGACCTTGCAAGAAGAACCCAGCCTGCTTGGCTCCACACTTTGATTTCTCCTTCTCCCTGCAGGTCCCCAATGCCCTCATTTTTTCATGTATGTGGCAGACCTTCCAGAGCAGTTTCTGTCCCCAGGGACAGGGAGGTCCTGCAGGGGTCCAGCTGAGCCAGGAGCCAGGAGGGCAAGGGTTTCTAATTCCCTGTGAACTATAGCAAGCCCATTGGGCCACACACTGAAAGTCACATTTTTATCCACAAATCAAGGGGACTGATGAAAAATGAGCAAGTTATAGCACTTAGTCATTTGCTAACATTCCCACAACTCCCACTGGAATGGTGGTGACAACTAGAACTTAATGACCTTCCACTTGCTCCACCGATCTCGATCATTCACACTCATCACTGTGACAGTATTTGGCTGCTTCTTTTGCCCTCTCCACCCCCCACAAAAAAGGTAGCCCCTCACTGCGAAAACTCTATTAGGTGCCAAGAGGTTTATGTAAAGAAGCTTTCAATATTATGAGATAAAATGAATTGTCGCACAATCCTGTGTCCTAGAAATTCAAATACTTGAACTCTTACGTATTGATTAGGTATTATGAAAATTCTGCTTTGCTTTGTAGAGTAACCAGAGCCTTCCTGAGAAACTGACTTGTGCGGTTGTCGGAGGGACTAAAATGGCAGTAACTTGGGAGACTCCTGGGTGTTCCTTCCAGAGGTATTATCTGGCCCTACCCATGTACTTCCTTCCCTGGTCCCGGTCCCCACGCTGACTGTGTGACATCTTGCAAAAGCAGGGGAGCCATCAGAGCATGGCCGCATTTTAGTTTGCATAACTCCACGCTCCTTCCCTCACAGCCTTAACAAGATGCAGCTTCCTTCCCGAGCTAAACTGCTGTGTCGGCTGTAGGAGCCTGTCTGCTCTCTCATTCCTCATGACTTACTTCAGAGCCCAGTGATGAGACGAATGGCAGAGAACTTGGGGAATTTTAATAATGGGGACTATCAGCTATGAAAATACTGACTGGCGTGTCTTCAAGAAGTCGAAACAGCCTTCATACATTGCTTTTTTCGATTCTTCTCTGTAAAATGTCTTAGTCTGCCATAAGTGACATATTATAAAACAGGTTTCTCAATCTTTAGCATACTTCATGTGTCAAAATCACCTGGAGGATTTATTAAAACACAAACTTCTGGGCTCCATCCCCAGCTTTTCTGACTCAGTAGGTCTGGGGTGGGACCCAAGATTTTGCATTTCTAAAGAGATCCTTGGGAAAGCTGGTGCTACTGATCCGAGGACCCCACCTTGGGATCTCAGCCGTGGTGAGGGTCCAGATACCTGGGAGGTGGGGCTCGGATGACTAACTCATCCTGCTTTGCCTGCGACTTTCCCAGTTGTAGAACTGAAAGTCCCACATCTGAGGAAAAGAGAAATAGTAGAAAACAATTGTAGGTGTTGCCTTGAATTTTTGGGAATTGTGCACCCTGAGCCAGTGAGGCAGAAGATCCTGCTGGTTAGGAGGGGACATACCAGCTGGCTTCTTCTGTGCCTTCAGTCCATCTTCAGCCACCCTCTCAGAAGTGCATCTTTGTTTCCCAAACTCAACCCTCTTCTTTAAGACGAGTCACAAAACTATGGCCCTTTCCTCCCTCCCCTTGGCCCAGATGTCCCAGACTCCCCCAGTCTGTGGCAAACCTAGATGGTTGGTCACCCTGTGTGAGCCCCCAAATATTTCTGGTGTAGGTAGAAATTTTGTAGTTCTTAATGTTTCTGAGAACCATTTTCAAGAATGCTATATTATGACTTTTATATTTAGGTGATCAATGGGACTTTAAAACAACTAGGTTTAAGATACTCCACATATCTAGTATCTATATTTCTGAATATATGAATGGTTTCATGGTATCCTGTAGAAACAGTAATGAGAACTTACTGAGGCCCTAAAGCCCTGTGTGGCAGTGTGGTAGCACTTTGCATATATCACATCCAATTCCTACAACAGTACAGCTTATGAAGAATTACAGTTAATACAGATGGGCAAACTAAACTCACAGAGGTCACAGGTTACACAGCTGGTTACTTTGTAGCTGAGGTTTGAGCCCGCATCTCTTTGGCTCCAAAACTTACATTCTTTCCTGATGATGTGATTGGGTATTTGTTATTCTTAGGGTTTAATGGTTTCCATCACTTCATGGGAATAGATATTCAGGGCCAGCTATGGAGGCTGATTATTTATTTAAAATGCACTAATTCTGAAGATATAATGAAGGCCACCATGTAAACACTGGTGTCTATTACAAGTACAGAGTGTACGCAGACAGGCTTTCCTTAATTAAGAATTAGGAAAAACTGGAAGAAGCAGGAAAACAGTTATGTTACGCTTTTTGAAACGAAAAAGTATTATCAAAAAGCACTTTTATTTTTATATTAAATTGTTTAACGTATATAAAGCATGACATAAGATAAAATAAAATTTGAAGGAATACACTTAACTATAATGTGATCTCTTTATCATATTTCACTGATTATCAGTCATTACCTATTGCAAGAAGACCACATCTGCTTTCTTTTCCCCTCCTCAAGAACTGGATCATGGCCCGTACTTTCTGGCCACAGACAAGTCCCAGATCTTTAGCCTGTCCCCAGCGCTTCTGGAAGTCAGGGATGAAATTCCCTCTGCTGCTTCCTCTCCTGTTCCTCCTACTAGACAGCTACTGCAAGTTCCCTCTTGCCCCTGCTCAGTCTCAGGGATAGCTCATCCTTTCCTGAAGAAGAGCTCCATACCCCTTTCTTGGGAAGCTTCAAACTATTTTTTTTTTTCCTATTCTGTAATCTGTCCTTTTTAAGGCCAGATCATAAGGGGAGAAAAAAATGAGGACTGATCAAAATATGTCTGTTTCCTCATAGGCTTGTCATCCTTGATCATTTCCTTCCGGTCAGGAAAATGACCTTCCAATTCACTAAACTCATTCAACAGGTTCCCCCCACTCCTTCTGTAACGACACAATACAGCAAGCATAGAATAAGTTCTTTGCCTAATCTGTCAATTTTGTGACTCAAAGTGGGCACTTTTTATATTTTCGTTGCTTTAAACATATGGAGGTCTGCCAGAAATGTTCTCGAGGGCTTGCTTTTATTATCTCCTTGCACAGGGTGTTCTCAGTTCTTAGCATCGTCTCATATTTAGGTGACTATTTGGTCCATGCATGGTCCATAACACCTCGTAGCCACCTTTTTTCTTTTCTGATTTCCATTAAACAGAATTATTTAAATTGCTTACTTTTGTTTCTAACCAAAAATAAAGTTAATCATAATGTTATTTTCTTATGGTTATGAAGTTATGAAAGCAAAACCTCTCCACAATCCCTAGCATTGGCGCTCCTGCTCCAATCAGTGGCTGGGAACACCTACAGTTCCCCCACTCCTCCTAGGGTTGCTCAGCTAAGGTGGACTCAAAGACACCTGCTCATAACAGAAAATTCGAGAGAAGGATAAAAAAGCATCTCTAACCAAGGAGCAGAGTCCTCATGGTATTACCAGTCACTCACATCACCCCTCACGCCTGCGGCCTGCTGGGCTCTGACCCTGGATCTATAACTACCTTGGCTTTGTGTCTTGGCCTTAACCACTTGCATGTCTCTGGGTTTGGACTGGTCAGCCTTTGCCAATAGTTCAAGATATGAACTGGTTACTGCATAACTTTCATTTTTTAACCCCCCCCCCCCCCAATGTTGGGTAAAAGAGAAGTATGATACTACACACGTAGTCATGCCCTGATGCCACAAGTGGGGCCCATGCTGGTGAAACTTTTGAGAAAGTGGCTGAGAAGAACAAAGGGTAGCAAAACCAGACTAAGGTTGTGGTGCTAAGAAGTTAAACAAACATGTAGCAAATTCCATTGTTCCAGGCCCAGCAAGTAGCAGCCACATTCCCTTTTCTTTAGGTCAACATTTCAAAGTTGAATATCTTCAACCAGACACAGAACAAAGAGACATTTGTTTTCTTCCTTCCTTTCCTTTTTTTTTTTTTTGAATATAATCAAATGAGAATTATGCCCAATATTATAAAAATATTTTTACTTAGTACATGTCTCAGAAACAAAGTAAAAGTGTCCTAACAATATTTAGCATTCCAAATTAAGATAATTGTGGAAACTGTATGAAACCAACAAACCATATATTTTTTTAATGCAAAATGCCTTTTACTGTTTGTTCATAAGATCAAATTGCCCCTTTTTGGCACAGACAGGGGATGGTATTTCAAACTCTGAACTGAACCAGATAAAAGTTGCTGGTATTTTCTTCCTCTTTAGGGCGTAGACTAGCCCAGCCCCTGCCAGGTCTTGGGTCTTCCACAGGTCATTTCCTGACCACAGAGCAGGCACTGTGGAGGCACACGGAGCTACTTTGACACTTTTGTTTTAGAGCACCAAGGATACATGCTTCCACTTGAGTTTCTGTTGGCAAGTTCCAAGGAATATGATCTTTTTATCCAATAACCCAACTCAATGTTGTTCCAACTGATTCTAAGACAGAAGGTAGCCAATCAGGTTTGTAGCAAGTACAAGCACTCCCCCAACACTTCTTCCTGAATCACAGCTCTTCCCAGAAAGCAAGCAGTTGTTACTGAGAAATTGTGTATTTCAAACCCGTGAGCAGCATGCAGAAACAGTATTTCTGTCAGGCTGCTTATATGGCAATGTTTGTTCAATCATTAACATCATTACTTTTTCTGGGTTGAATAGTTGAAGGTTACCCAGAAAGATAGGGAAGGGGAGTTTGAACAAGAAACACAGATTACAGAATTAGACTAATTGTTTAATTTTCTAAAGAACATTTGGAAAGTTTAGGATTATTTAATCTGGATTCTTTCACTATCTGGGAAGAAATGTTTTACTAAGCAAATTAATAGTATAATAAAATTATATAGTGCATTTTAACTTATGAAAAAGAATAAGATACAATTATTTTCTTTTTATGCTTTATATCTATAGATCTTGAATGGGTAAAGGAGCAGATAATGTTTTGTTTGAAAGTAAAGGCTTGATTTTCTTTTTTTCACATAGTGATTGATGTAACTTTACTCGATGGGAAGAGAGTGAAAAAGTATGTTTAGAAAGACTCAGAATTGACTGCCAGAAGTTTTTCTTTCAACTTCTCACTTCTCAATCTAGCTTTTTTAGTTCTATATTTTTAAAATTAATTTTTGTCGTATTCAATCAGTATTGATATAATTATATTATGATTGCAGGTAATTTGATGAAAAAAAAGCATCAGATCTAATATGACCAGTAATGACTTTATTGTGACATACCATGTCTTTCAGTCAGCAGTACTACATCAAACTTCTTTTTCTCTATATTGAAGACTTTCCTTTTTTTACAGTCCAGTTGATATAATTTCCTTCTTGGGGAGCCAAAGGGCAAAACAGAATTGTTTCACAGCTTAAGCAGCAGAACACATTAAATTCAAGGGTCAGGGTCAGGGTCAGGGTTAGGGTCAGGGTCAGAGTTAGGGTGTGAGACAAGAGTCAGGTTAGATAGTCTGGGAACCTGGCAGCAAGTAGAAGCCAAGCAGCTCAACAACCAGACACCAAGACCCACTGTGTCTGGAAGAAGTAACCCCAGCCAGTCTCCACTACTAAGACCAGGGTGAGGAATTTTTTGGATCTGACCAACCAAGAAGACACAGCAACAAATATTGATTTAGCAGAGAATAACTATATAATTTATTGTCAAAATTAGCACCGTTTTGAGAATATAAGAAGATGCTACTAATAAGTATGCCAAGACCAAGGGTGTAAACCCAGCCTATTCCAGGCAACATAGGACTTAGTCACCCACTTAGGTGCTGGACAGAGCTATACAGTTTTCACATCAGGAAAACTTAGAGCAGAGGGAACCGTCTACCAACATTTTTATTTTACAGGTCAGACAGCTAAAGCATAGGGCTGTGAAGGGGACTTTCTCAAAGCCCAGCAGCAAGTTACTGGCAGAATTAGGACTAGAACTAGAATTTCCTGCTCCCAGCTTGGTGTTTTTCTAGTGTACCACTTATTTGTGTAGTGTTTTATTCTCTTCAAAGCCTGGTCACAACCTCACATAGCCCCAAGTTTCACTAGGATACACCGTCTGGGAACATAAACTAAGTTTATAACAAATAGCATTTTCCTAGTTCTTTCTCTGCCTGTGATTTCAGAAATTCAAGTTTTACTTTAAATTCCTATTAAACAATTCCCAGGAGTCTCCTGGGGCCAGTTCATGTTTGTTCATGAATAAAATCCTCCCTACACTATGTGGGATCTACCATTTCCTTCTGCCTCCACCTTCACACCAGGGCAGCGTAAACACCATGAGCTGGAGATCAAGGGTCAGAGCTGGGCTCTAGTCCCTTGCCAGAATTATAACTCTGAACACAATATTTCACCTTTCTAAGCCTAAAATTCTTCTAGGCCTACATTTCTGTAAAATGAGTCCTTCATAGAATTACTTTATAGAACTGTTACTATTAACTAAAATAATGTGTAGTGGATTCTTGTTATTTACAGTAGTTCTATTCCATAATAAATATTGATTTAGCAAATACTGAACCATTGCTCCTCGGGGAAATACAGGGTTAGGTTTCTGTGGGCTTCTGGTCACAACATTTTTGTCAACCAATCAATACGTTCCCTTGTTTTATGTGTGTTTCTGTTTAAACACACCTTATTTAATACATATCACTGATACGTTAACATTAAACTCACGGCTAACAGCACTACAACTCATGCCTAAAGGAAGCTTATCTAACACATGTATTGTTCTCTGTAACGCACATCACAGCCTTCTTGGGCTTAGGAACACTACGCAGCACTTTAGCACTATGCTCGAGGGCCATTTTAAGCAGTAAAATGCCAACAAAAATGCAAAAAATATGGCACTAAATAGAGCACCAAAGGACCCCTGTGTACAATATGAGAGCCGAAACAAGAAAGCAGAATGTGCTGTTGGTCCATCTCAGCTGGGAATGCACATGAACTTTAGGGCCCTTGAATTTCCCTCTGTTCTGCACTGTCCATAATGACCATGAAAGTGCTATGTGTATTGATTTTGGGGTTGCAAATAAGCTTTAGCCGGTAGGTGAATACAGAATCTGTGAATAGAGAGGATCAACTATATATAAAGAGTTTAGCACAGTACATGTCATGGAATTCCCCAATAAATATTAACTGTTGTTATTCTTGTGTGTGATAACTAAAAAAATCTTCTCTGAGCAGGTCAGCTAAGTTATCGGGCTTTGGGAAATCTAGGATGAGTCAGTAGTCATGTTGGAAAATATTTTCATAAGACCAATTTTAGTAAGGTGTAGTCACACTGACAGCAGAAGTAATAAAATAACCTAGATTGCTTCTTGTAACCCTTACCCGAGATCCCTGCATATAGGATGCAACCTAGTAACAATTCTTAATCTATACATCATGTACAACCAATAGAAAAACTGATGTAATGATTAGGGGGCCTGTCGTTTTCTCTCCCCTTTGATTCTCCTCCTCTGTGTGATTATAAAATGTTGAATTCTGTTGACCTCCTTAGAAGCACATTCCAAGGCTATGTCTTGGCTGTGTGTCTTCTGGGACTGCAGTTCCTTATATACACTTAAATAAACTCTTTGCTGTACATATTTGGCCTCAGTTTCTTTTTTAGGTCAACAGTGGTTATTGTTAAGAAAATCCCCCTGCCAAGGCCTAGGACACTGAAAGGCCACCAAAAGGCCACCTCTCCCAATTGTTGGAGACCTCAGTGCTGCCTACTGCTGATGTCAACCGAAGGAGATATTTTCTTCTCCAAGACAAACAGTAGGCTATTCTAGCCCATCGATCAAGACCTACATCCCAGATAAGAAAAGTGTTGTGAATTTTTCCCAAGAGGTTCCACATTCCACCAGGTCATGTATGCCTCGTGAGCCCACTTTCCAGGTTCTCTAGGGTCAAACGCTACTGAATCCTTAGAAAAACATTTTGTGGATCTAACTCAGACACCCCTTCGCCCTCCTGGACCCCATCTCTTTGCATTTGACCCTCAAGAAATATTTGTTACATATGCCAGTGCATGGTACAAGGAAATAAATTAATGACCCATCATCAAACAAATTCTACACACATTGGAATGCTTTGCAGTTTCTCATATAAAAGGTACACTCGGATTTTCATTCCCTTCTTCTTCTGTTTCTGTTTTGTTTTGTTTTTCTTCCAGTTCTCCTTTAGCTCTCTCTGTGGCCTTGCGTGTTCTATTTTTGTAGCATGTTCTTGAGATGGATTTAATTCCTCCTTTGACTGCCCTCAGGGTTGGTTTTCTCTTTCCCTCTCCTCTTTGACTCCTTGATTTCTGGCTTATTCACCATCTCAAGTTCCAATGACTCCCTCCTCCAGCAGATTCCCTTCCTGCAGATCTTTCTATAATTGAGCTTGTTGTTTTCCTCTGGCTGTCTTAATTTCCAAGAATGGCCTCCTCCCCACGCCCTTTCCTCCCCGGGGCCCTTGGACAGGGTTGTTTTCCCTGGGGCAGGCCCAGACTGTCGCCTTTTCTCAGCGGGGGGGGGGGGGGGGGGGT
>NW_007736045.1:60099-68372 GCF_000696425.1 Galeopterus variegatus
GGGGGGGGGGGGGGGGTGTCTTCTCTCTGCTGTTTTCTTCCTGTGCTTTTTGTTTAGCCCTAGCTGCTCTCTCAGTTTCCCACTTCCCCTTCCTCTCTTATCTCCATCTGAAATCTATCACCCTTGACTGATGTGATTTGTAGGTTTGGGTTTTGCAAAAACTGAATTGTCTTAAAATAGGCCATATTTGAACACTTGGTGTACTTCTCTGTAGAACAGCTCGTTATTGCATGACTTTGGATACACCGCAGATCACATCCTGTCCTCTAAATTGCAACTCCACTCAGGCCAGCCCATCATGATTGCCTACAGAGTATGTGCCTAGATTTGTCTTCCAATACCAGCATCATAAAGACCGGATGCAGTTCCGGAGTTTCACATGTCATGCCCAAACATTAATCTGCTCTATGATCGAGGCACCATGGTCCTTGCTGCTTCCACTTCCTTTCCCCTCCCACACTTAACCCCTCCCCCTTCCAAGGACTCTCCTGAAACTGCTTTCACTGGGGATGCAAAGGACTTCCTAATACATCAACTCAACCACCTTGCTTCACTCCCGTTCTCCTTGCCTTCTCAGCACTGTCCAAAGCTGTTCATTCTTTCCTTCAACAAATAGTCATTGGGTGTTTTCTCTGTACCAAGCACTGCTCTAGGCACTTAAGATAGGTTAATAGAACAAAGATCCCTACCCTCCTGACAGTTATATTTTACTGGAGTATGGAGGCAGACAAAAGCAATATACATAAAAAATTATGTAAATTATTACTAACTAGCTATGTAGGCAAATTAGTAAGTAAATTGTCTAGTATTATAGCAGTGCTATTAATAAAGGTGCTAAAGAAAAAAGGAAAAATAGAGCAAGGTAAGGGAGTCAAGGAGGTGCAGGTAGTGGGAGGTTTCAGTGTCCAAAGGGTGGTCAGCTGGACTTCACTGAGAAGGTGACAAGTAAGCAGAGACTTGAAGGAGGTGACAGAAGGAGCCACGTGGACATCTGAGGGAGGATGTTCCTGGTAGAAGTGATAAGCAGTGCAAGGCCCTAGGGTGGGGCATGTCTGTATGTTCAAGAAACAGCAAAGACGCCAGTGGGCTAGAGAGGAGCGAGTTGAAGGAAGGGTCGTAGGAGAGCATCGGAGAGATAGAGGACCCATCTACAGCCTCATAAGCCACTGTTGGTCACATTCTCCTTTGGCCTCCATAAAAATGTTCTGTGCTGGTTCTCTCTTTAGTTTTTTCCCTTGTTGCTCCCCTCACGTTTGGGTTTTCCAGATGCTCTTCTGCGTCTCTGCTCTCTTGCCATCCCCCCTCTTTCTGATCACATCTACTTTCTTGGGTTCTACTATATGACTAATTCCCAAAACTTTTTCCAGGCTACACCTGCCTCCAAGGAACCATTCCTAACTTGGTGTCTCATCAACGTCCCACACTCAGTAGATAATATACCAGCTCTCTCTCAAGCCACTAATCCCTGGGGCCTTCCCTATTTTTATCAGTGAAAACTCTATTGCCTTGACCACTTATGTTTAAAATCTCATAGTTACCATTGTCCTTCTTATCTAAAGTGTTTAATGTGCTCTTAAATTTATTTCCAAAAAAAAAAAAAGGAAAATTCACATAGGGATCATATGTCCAAGAGAACAAAAATTGTAACTAGAGTTCACCAAGTCACTTTCAGACCTTTAAAATATTGTCACATTTGCCTACCCATACTCTGCATTACCAGTATTTTTGTAATGAGTCTAACAAATCAGAAATTAATTTTGTTTTATATTAGAATCATTCAAGAGTTTATAATAAAGGACAATTCCAAGGTGTCAACTAGACAAGGTAGCTATGGCTTTATAAAAACTGACAGAAAAATAGGATGTGGGTTGCAAGCTCTTCTGGTGCCAGCAAATGCAGCTCCTGCCCTTTGCTGGGTCTTCTCTTGCATCCGTTCCTCATCTGGGCTGCTGCATTTGCAGCTCCTGCATGGCGCTATAATTCAGTGGTTTATCACAGATCCATCCAGAAAAGAATGCAAAGAATGAGTAAAATCCCTGAAAGTCGTTTATTGGAAGTAACCCACCCACCCTCCAACCTGTTGGAAGATTGCACGGCTTACTGGTCCACGTATTTCACAGCCAGTTCCTACTGCCGCAGTTTGGCTTTAAATAGGAAGCCCATCCTTCACCCCCATCCTCCCTCCAGCCACAGGGTACTTTATTTACTTTTTCCAGACATTGCTATTTTCTACGGCACTTTTTTCGCAATAACATGTTCCAGGGTTATCCGCTTCCCTGCATCTCTGTCCTGTTCTCTCTCTTCCTCCCTACCTCCCTTCTCTCTCTCTCCTGAGAAGCCATTGCACAGCCTGCCTGCATTTGGACAAATCAAGAAAGATACAGTTAAACACGGCTGCTCCCTCTTGACAAGCGAGTGCCCTCTGTCCCTTTTAGGGGGACTGCCCTTCCTGATGCATGTAATACATTCTCGATTCCCATTTGCATAACTGTCCACTCTCCTTCCTTTGGGGAGCAGGAAGGCAGGCCCCAAGGAGGGGCTGCGCTCACTGCATGCGGCACAAGGTCTGACTCTAACATTGGCCAAAACTCAAAATTGGCATTGGACAAAATGGTGTCAGCAGCAGGGCCCTTGTGCCAGGGCTGGTGAGGGCAGAGGGCGAGAACGGCCCCCAGCCCCATCAGGCAAAGAGATGGTCTCACTGCCAGAGAATGGCCACTCAGCCGACACACCTGAGGGGTTTCTATAGGGTCCTAATGTTGGAGTTAAGGGGCTGGGGTTTGGTGACAGTTCTGACTCACTAATGGAGAGAGGAAAAGGGGGGAGAGGAGAGGAGACAGCAGAGTTTAGACAGAAATAAGGCCAGAGGGGTTTCCTCTGTCCCCGAGGAGCTCCCGGCCACCACACAAAGGACCTCTGGTCCTCACAGAGGCTTTCCACAGCTCACTGGCCTGTCTAACCTCAGTCTAACAGTGAGATCAGAAACCGATGGTGTTACTGACAACGCATCCTCAATGTACTTATGCTCACCGCAAAAGGCCAGCACAGGTGTGTGAAGAGCCCAGTTTATTTGGCTGGGGGTCTACAGCTTGGGATGTCTCAGTTAAATTTTGTTAGGGGCTCTGATTCTGAGTTCTGGGGCCACTGGATGGCTGTGTCTGCTTCGCATTGAACCTAAGTGCTCTTCCCACACTCACATCTGTGGCCTAAGAAGCTGCCATAAAGCTCCTGTGGATTCCCAGCTCAGGCAATTCTCTCAAGGCCTCACGAAGTCTAAACTCTGAATCTCATCACACATGAGTTCCACCCAGGAACAAACTAGTAGGTTTCAAATGTGACTTCCCCTTCCTGTGCTGTGCACTTGGACTTGGTAGTTAGGTTCTGAACAGGTATGACTGGCCCGTGATCCCTATAGAAAACAGACATGCAGAATTTCCTCCAGCTCCCTTCTCTGCTCTCATGGGTAGGAGGTGCCCAAGACGCCAACAGCCAGGCAAGCAGTATGAACAGACAGGATATTCCCTAAGCACAATGGGATCTGGCAATTGGATGTGGGGTGGGACATGTCTGAGGGGAAGGAAAGCTTGTACATAAAACAGAAACTTATCTAGATTCAAGGGGTATACATTTGATAAGGGCAAACACCTTGAGCATAGTTTAATCATCTTCATTGACCTTACATATAGTGATACTGATTGAAATTAGGAAAACCACAGTGACCGATCTGATTAGCCAATACTATTTAACAAATTCAGTGAAAAAATATTTAACTCAAATGAGCAACATATGAATGTTTCATTGTAGATGTTATAAAAAAAGTTATCTAGTCAATTTGGTCAATATTTCAATTCATTATGCATATGGGCAGGTTTTGAAAAGCTACGCTTGGTTTTTCAGTTTGCCAGCTCTGCCAAGGAGCGTCCCGGGTTATTTAGATTGTGTCACATGTCATTGACTAGTTAGCCTTTTAGTTGTTCCCGTCTTGTGGAAAAGAAGTGATTGGGAAGAGTACAACAGGAGAAATTTTTGGAAATGATGTAAAACTTTGATAAAACTTCCTGAACCATACCCTTGTTCTTTGCTGACCTAGACTGGAGGGTCAAGTGCACAGATGTGCGTAGGAGGCCAACAGTGCCAGGTGCCCCCAGGCCTTGGAGGTGGACGTGTGGGTGCACCCAACTGCCACAGAGCTGAGTCTGAGCTCACTGCCCAGATGGTTGCAATAAAGCCCTCCTTTCACATAAAAGAAAAACATTTTAAAACAGCCCTCCTATGTACAATATTAACCCAGGCAAGCATAGGAAATCAAGTCTGAGTCACCCGTTTAAATTCAAAGTACTATTTTTAGTTGACAGTGTCAGCTGTTACTTGACACTAGTCCTTATGTCTGGGCCTCCTGGCCAGAGTTCCAGTCATTTGCTGATCGTTAACAGAGTAGGTGAGACAAGACTTATTAACAAGGTTCAGGTCGAGGCTATGAGTTGGTGGCATGATGATCTCGCTCCTTCTCTGCAGAATGATCAAAGTTCAGTAGCTAAGAGACTGTGACCAAACACAGCTCCCACCCACATCCTTCCCATTTCCACCCTTCCAGAAATAGGCAGGGTAGTATCAAAGAACTTTCTTGTTT
This sequence comes from Galeopterus variegatus, assembly GCF_000696425.1. Lineage (NCBI taxonomy): Eukaryota > Metazoa > Chordata > Mammalia > Dermoptera > Cynocephalidae > Galeopterus > Galeopterus variegatus. The sequence continues at coordinate 64,730 of NW_007736045.1, forward strand.
GATGCCACTCCATAAATGTAATTCGGAGAAGGTAGCATTTTGAAAACCCAGACAACTTTAATAGAGGCTTTTGTTAAAACTATAAAGCTGGACTTCCCCTAGTGATGTGTTTATACTCTTAGGTCAGCCAGAATTTCTGTGACCCAAGCTTCATTCATATTCCCAGAAATTTGGCAAAACCTTCTGAAGAGAAGCCTCTGGAAAGGTCTACTTCTGATTTTAGAATTTCATTTGTCTTCAGGCTATTCAGCAAGATCCTAGAACCTAGGTGCCAGGGAATGACCAGGAAGGAGTCAGGATCAAGAGCCCTGGGGTGCTAGGCAGGAGGTGGGTCCCTCAGCCTCTCCCCTTGAGGTTAGGTTTATTGTCCTGGGCTGGCTACCCCTTATGCACCCACTATGCCTTTTGTTTATTTGGTGGATTAAACCTTCCTCTCCTTGGTTCTCATGTTTCTAGATTCCAGTACAACATACCTGCTGACTGCCAAAAAGTGTGTTTCACCCCAGGCTGACCAGTCAGGGCAGTAACCACAGTGTGGGAACCAGAGAACTCCAACTGCAAGTCTAAAGCAACTTAATTTATTTGAATACATTTTCACGATAAGTGGAAAATGTGGAGGTATTTACTTAGTAAATTCAAAATATGGGCAAAAACAATTAAATCTTGTTTTTACCCAAACGTGTCAGATGATTGCTTCAGGTTTTCCATTTTACCCTGTTATGTAAATGTGTCCCACCAAAGGCAAATGCTTACTTTCTCTCAGTGTCTCCCATCATCAAAAATTTTAGTTACCAGGAAAACAACTTGGCAATATGTGCCAAAAGCCATAAAAACATGCCTGCCTTTGTGCAAGTCCATTGCTTGACATTTTTTTTTTGAAATTTAATATCCAGAAATAATTACTGTACATAAAAATTTAGATGATTTAACAATCATCTTGAAACAGACCTAGTGTCCAGCAAGAGCAGATTTGGGATAAGTAATGGTTAATCTATGCAACAGAATACTACGCACCATCTCAAAACTAGGTCTTTGAGGAATAGTTCAGTGCACGGGGAATATTCCATGTCACAAAACAGAAAAAAATGGGGGGGGGGGGGGAGAGACAGAGACAAGAGACGGAAGGGTTGGGTGCAGGGGTGAGATCAGAAGCTGGAAGAGGAAAGGAGACTGTGACCAGTAGTGCTTTAGATATGTGGATTCCAGGGCAGGGGCCAAGGTTGGGCTCCCTCCTGGAATGTCAAGAGGAGCACAGATAGACTCTTCCGAGGACTTGCTTACTCGTTCAGCTGGTTGGTGTTGGTAAGCTATTCTAAAGGATTTTAGACTACAGAGAAGCAGGGGTGGGTGAAATTATACGCAGATACAGACCACATGCCTTCTGCTCAGACCAGCAAAAGTCTTTCTTCTTATCACCTTACAGGGCATACTTAATATACTTGGTCAACTCTTCTTTAATTAAAAAATAATACCAATGAAGATTCCTTCATCTTTCTTATCACCACAACATTATACCTCTTTTCCCCTTCCCAGGCATGCTTCTTGAAGAAATGGAATTGCTAATTGAAACTATACAATAAATTGTGTTAATTATGTATAGTCACTTCCAGTGCTAGAGAACACTAGATATTTCTTCCATCTGGCTGCATTTTTGTATTCATTAACTAACCTGTCACTATCCCCACTACCTTTCCCAGCCTCTGGCAACTGCATTCTACTCTACACTTTTATGTGATCAACTTTCTCAGCTTCCACATGTATGAGAATGTGCATGTTGTATTTCTGTTTCTGGCTTACTTCACTGAATAGAATGTCCTCCAAGTTCATCCATGTTGGCACAAATGGCAGAATCTCATTCTTTTTCATGTCTGAATAGTATTCCATTGTGTATATATACTACATTCTCTTTATTCATTCATCAGTTGATGGACACTTGGGTTGATTTCTTATCTCAACTATTGTGAATAGGGCTGCAATAAACACGGGAGTGAAAATATCCTTCAATATATTGATTTCCTCTCCTTTGGATAAATACCCAGTAGTGGGATTGCTGGACCATATGGTAGTTCTCTATTTGTGATTTTTTGAGGAAACTCCAGACCATTTTCCATAATGGTTGTACTTATTTCCATTCCCACCAACAGTGTATTTCCCTGCATTCTTGCCAGCATTTGTTCTTTTTCATCTTTTTAATAATAGCCATTCTAACTTGGGTAAGATGATATCTCTTTGTGGTTTTGATTTGCATTTCCCTGATGATTAGTGATGCTAAACATTTTTTCATATACCTGCTGAACATTTGTATGTCTTCTTTTGAAAAATGTCTATTCAGCTCATCTGCCCATTTTTTGTTTGGATTATTTGTTTTCTTGCTATTGAGTTGTTTGGGTTCCTTGTGTATTCTGGATATTAATTCCTTGTCAGATGCATGGCTTGCAAATATTTTCTCCCATTCTGCATATTGTTTCTTCACTCTGTCGATTGTTTTCTTTGCTGCACAGCTTTTTAGTTTGATGTACTCCCACTTGTTTATTTTTACTATTGTTGCCTGTGCTCTTGAGGTCCTCTTCATAAAGTCTTTGTGCAGCCTGATGTCTTGAAGAATTTCCTTTATATCTTCCTCTAATAGTTTCATGGTTTCAGGTTTTACATATAAGTCTTTAATCCATTTTGAGTTGGTTTTTGGACATGGTGAAAGATAGGAGTCTATTTTCATTTTTATGTATGTTGATATCCAGTTTTCCCAGCACCATTTATTGAAGAGACTGTCCTTTCCCCAATGAATACTCTTGGTGCCTTTATTGAAAACCAGTTGGCTGGTTTTCAATAAATACATGGCTTTTCAGTAAATACATGGCTTTGTTTATGGGTTCTCTATTCTGTTCCATTAGTCTGTGTTTTAGTCTGTTTTGTGTTGCTATAACAGAAATACCTGAGACTAGGTAATTTATAAAGAAGAGAGGTTTATTTGGCTTATGATTCTGGGACAGCTGCATCTGGTATGGGCCTCAGACTGCTTCTACTCATGGTGGAAAGTGGCAGGGAGCCAGCGGGTACAAGCAGATCACATGGTGAGAGGAAACAAGAGAGAGGAAGCAAGAGAGAGAGAAGGTGCTAGGGTCTTTTTAAGCAATGAGCTGTCACGGGAACTAATAGAGCGAGAATTCACTCATTAATCTCCCCTCCCCCAGGGAGAGCATTAATCCATTCATGAGGGATCTGCCCCCATGACTCAATCAGTTTCCAACACTGCCACATTGGAGATCAGACTTCCACATGAGTTTGGAGGGGACAACACATCCAAACTCCATCAGTCTGCATGTCTGCTTTTATGCCAATACCATGCTGCTTTGGTTGCTATAGCTTTGTAGTATGTTTTGAAGTCAGGTAGTGTAATGCCTCCACCTTTGTTCTTCTTACACAAGATTGCTTTGGCTATTCAGGATCCTTTGTGGTTCCATACAAATTTTAAGATTGTTTTTTCTATTTCTGTGAAGAATATCATTGGTATTTTGATAGGGATTGCACTAAATTTGTAGATCGCTTTTGGGAGTGGTCATTTTTACAATACGAATTCTCCCAACCTGTTGGGCCATGTTGCGGCGCAATCAAATCATAAGGCGCCTGCCTAAGTATGGTTCCT
>NW_007736046.1:0-212 GCF_000696425.1 Galeopterus variegatus
GACTGGAATGTTTTGTGGCTCCTGCAGGCCACCTTTTCACTTAGTATAAGTTATCAACTTACGTCATCTTTGGACAAATATTTATCCTTTCCCAGGCACCACTCTTTACATGATCCAGTAGACATTGCAACACAAATATAATTTTTATCCCAATCTTTCTACAGCACGTACCACCAAGGAAGCCAGGCCCTTTAAGAGATGTGTTATTGAAT
>NW_007736046.1:2393-2624 GCF_000696425.1 Galeopterus variegatus
CACCCATTGACAACACACATATTGTTTCACCTGGAATTGCCTTTCTTATGCTGGATTATTTGTACCAAGAAGGTAATTTACAGATCAATGTTTTCTTAAGCATGAAGATGGTTTTTAAATAATAATAATAACTATGACTTTGGCTTATACGGTGCTTATTCTAGCAAAAAGAAATTCACATCTTTCATAATCATTATCTGGCACAAACTGATATGCAAATTCCCCCTGCCA
>NW_007736046.1:4834-5129 GCF_000696425.1 Galeopterus variegatus
ATTCTCCCCACAAGCTGAGTTAAGCACACTTGACACATCAGCCCAGCTATAACCTACTGGATACAAATGAGCAAAGAAGAAACAGGAGCAAGAAATTTTTTAAAATGCATGAAGGAGAGACAGACAGAGAAAAAGAAATGTCCTCTAACAATCACCATGTATATTTGTACCCAGAATGCAGGAAGCAAGTAGACATGAGGGCACTTGGAACTTAAAATTTGGCTGAGTCCTGGCCATTTCTCTGTCACAGAAAAAGAATATGCCCTTTCAAAGCCCTAGTCTGAAGGAAGAGCTA
>NW_007736046.1:10726-11458 GCF_000696425.1 Galeopterus variegatus
TCACTCCAGCTGCTAGGAAGTACAGTAACAAGCCTGATAATATGTGTTAAGTAGTAAATAAGTAAACAACACGGTTGTCCGACTTGCCTGCGTTCTTAATCCTGCATTCTCCCCACAAGCTGAGTTAAGCACACTTGACACATCAGCCCAGTTATAACCTAATGGATACAAATGAGCAAAGAAGAAACAGAAGCAAGAAATTTTTAAAAATGTATGAAAGAGAGACAGAGAAAAAGAAATGTCCTCTAAAAATCACCATGTATAATTGTACCCAGAATGCAGGAAGCAAGTAGACATGAGGGCACTTGGAACTTAAAATTTGGCTGAGTCCTGGTCATTTCTCTGTCACAGAAAAAGAATATGCCCTTTCAAAGCCCTAGTCTGAAGGAAGAGCTANCACGTACCACCAAGGAAGCCAGGCCCTTTAAGAGATGTGTTATTGAATCTAGAAAAACTCATCAAACCTATGGTTTTGAAAGGTAGAGAAATCACTAACAAAGCAGAGGGGCAGAGCTATTCATGGGTTGTGAAAACAAAATCAGAGAAACAGACCAGAATGAAAAACAACCTTACAAATAGATGTACCATCATACAAGTGTTACAGTCATTCCACAAGCTGTTGACTTCAGATGGGACCTGAATGGCAGAATTATTACTGCACAGTCATTATTCCTGGTTGTTATTTAGGGAGCACTGCAGTTTTGACAGTCACAAGTCTCTGGGCACCAGCAC
>NW_007736046.1:13526-13821 GCF_000696425.1 Galeopterus variegatus
CTAACATTAGCTTCCCTCTAAGTGTGGAGTTTCTTGCAAGCCAGCCCATGCAATGGCTAACCACATGGAATGCCATTATGTCCACCTGCCTCCCACCACAATATCCATTCCCCTCCACTTACCACATAGCCCCAAACCATATGTATGCCCAGGACTCCAAAATATTTCTGCATGAGGGGTTCCTCATACAGCTCTCTGGATTTCTGGAAGTCAGCCATCACTCTCAAAGCTTCTGAAGTCCCTGGACACCATCAGAGTACACCTCTGAGCCGAGTGACACCTGCTCTCTGCCTGT
>NW_007736046.1:16003-16319 GCF_000696425.1 Galeopterus variegatus
AGGCATGAAGCTTTCAATGTTATGAAGTTGTTTGTTGTGCCATTTAAAGTACAGTCGATAGGGTGATTATGAAGTTTGTCTCTTTTTAGTAAAATAGATCCCCTAAGAACTCATCCTAAATAGTATTTTATTACTCTGGTTGGATGCTCTTCAAAGCATTAAACTTGTACTTATTTTTTAAGATTCTAATATCCAGGCTGGATTTGCCCAAGTTAGGCTGCAGGGTGAGGTTTTATGGGGGAGCTGGAGGATATATCACTCTAGCTGCTAGGAAGTACAGTAACAAGCCTGATAATATGTGTTAAGTAGTAAATAA
>NW_007736046.1:18309-20997 GCF_000696425.1 Galeopterus variegatus
TGCTCACCTTGTAATACCCTCAAATACTCACCATATCACAAAAAGTAAATTATTGTAATCTACTCCAATCCACCCAAAAGGTACTGTCCAATCTACTTAATGAAAAAAATATTGATAAGATATAAAAGCAAATATTTCATCAAAATCTAGGGGGTTCTATTCCATTGTAACTTCATGTTGAAACAGAACCATATGAATAATTATATTTTGCTTTCTTTATATATTTTATAGTTAAATTACTCTGACTTCTCTGTCTTTCTTCCATCTTCCAACTGAATTCCATTCAGGGCCATAATCTTATTTCTACCTGTTGTTTCTCTAAGAATAAGAGATAAATAACTTGGACAATAATATAGAGATTATAAATATCCACCAAGCAGCATTTAGCACAAGGCTTTTCACTAAATGAATAAANTTTTCTTCCCAATGAATGCCAGAGTGAATTTGAGAAAGCATTTTTTTTTTTTGTTCTTAGTAACTGAAAAGCAAAAAATACATTTTCATATTTCTTGTCTGATGAGGTAAATTGTACATACTCTTTGGAAATTTTTGCATAAAACAGCTTTCCAAAATTTATGTCTGTCATTAGGTGCATGAATTGTCTATAAATGGAAAAGAGGAAGTGAGTTGGGGTGTACATAGGCATACCCCATAAAGGGCTCCAATTGTTTTTATGATGTTCTCTTTCCTCAACAAGGAAGTAAATGTCAGTCACGCTCTCAGGCAACAGTGTCCCTGAGATCCTGAGATTCTGTATAAAGGTACAGTGTCCCCAAAGGGTCTCTAAAGAGGAAGCAAAAGCTTGAACCTTCATTGCTGTGTTATGCTTTAAAAATTAAAAAGTGAGACAGACAAAAGAAACAAAATAAATTTTGCATATAACATCTCAGTCACTATTATCTAACTAAATAATTGATTAAAATATGAAATAAAGATGTATTAGTCCATTTCTGATGCTTGTAACAAATTACTTGAAACTGGATGATTTATAAAGAAAAACAAAACTTATTGCTTATAGTTTCTGCGGCTGAGAAGTCCAATGTCCATTTGGTGGTGGCGACAGTGACCCAGGGGTCTCACATAGCAAGATGGTGGAAGCAAAGAGAGCAGAAAGAAAGACTCTCCTCTTCTTTTAAAGTCCTCAGAACCATGCCCCTGAAATCCATTTTTATTCCATTCACTACTACACAGTCCTATAATCCAATCACCACTTCAAGATGCCATTTCAATTAACATAATAGGATTTCCCATCCTCTTAACAGTCACAATGGGAGCTACGTTTCTAATATATGGAACTTGGGGGACACAATTCAAGCTTTGTCGTGAGCCATCCTACATGTTAAAATACATCAAAATTAATCGGTTTATTTAAAGGGCATTGTCAGTACTAAAGGTGTTTTTGATGCATGTTCCCAGTATGGGTTGGCTAGATTTAATTTTGTCATTAATCTTTCCTGTTAATGACGTGTGCATGGACCCATTGTGGCTGTGGTCATGCTCTTGTACGTGTGGAATGAAGTTATTATGTTGGGTTTCTATCCACATCCCCAAGGGAGGTGGTGGGTCCGAGTGCAGTGGTGTTTATAACTAATTGATCACAACCAGTTACAGATTTCTTTGTTTCTCCCCACTCCCACAGCTTCACTTGATTTACCAAGAACATGTTCTTTCCTTAGTAATAATAAGAATCATATAGTGTGTTTTTGTTAGTTTGAGTAAGATCATTTAACTTTTCACTTTGTCCCCTGTGCTGTTCCTGGAGTCTATTGGCAGGGAAGTAAAAGGTATAAACATTGTGATTTTGATTATAAATTAAAATGATCAATATAGANGTTGTCTGAAGGAGCACATTTTAGCTGAAAGTACATTACATTACCTCATTGCACCCCAACAGAGGGTGGCGGCAAAAACTCAGACCATCAGAACTGGTTTGGAATCCCAGCCCTAGGACTGACTGACTATGTGATCTTAGGTAAAATAGTTAAAATATATTTAACTACTCTATGCCTCGGTTTCCTTATCGATAAAATCAAGGTATGTAAAAGGGCTTATACGGATTAAGTGAAAAATATATAGAAGAAGCAGAGAGCAATACTGGCACATGATAAGCATTTAATTAATAATTAATACTACCAACATACTACTGTAAGTATATTAAAGGCTTTGAAAATTACAAAGTCCTAAATAAATATAAGATACTATAACCATATGCTTGGGGTTCGGGGGCAGACAGTGTGAAGGGATTGAAGTTCTGAATTTAAAAACAAACACACAACACAGGGATAGGCATATAGATCAGTGAAAGAGAATAGTCCAGAAATAGATCCACATGTATATAGTCAATTAATTTCCAAACCAAGATGCCAAATCAGTCCAATGGGGAAAGGAAAGTATTTGTAATAAATGTTGAAACAGCTAAAAGTCAATGTGGAGAAAAATAAACTTTGATCCCTATTTCATTCCATACACAAAAATTAATTTGAGATGGATTGTAGACCTAAACATAAAACCAAGAACTATAAAGCATCTAGAATAAAAAATAGAATAACTTTACAACCCTGAGGTAGGCACACGTTTCCTAGACTGTATACAAAAAGCACTAACCAAAAAAAAAAAAAAATTCATAAGTCAGACTACCTTGAAATTAAGAATTTCTGCTCATTAAAAGACAACATTAAGGGCCGGCCC
>NW_007736046.1:21572-22754 GCF_000696425.1 Galeopterus variegatus
ATATAATGAACTTCTACAAATTATCAATAAAAAGGCAAACAATACTTTTAAAATGGACAAAAGACTTGAATAGATACTTCACAAAATAAGGAATATGATCAGCTAATAAGCACATATAAAAGTGCAGGGTATCAGTAGTCATCAGAGATTTGCAAATTGAAACTACAATGAGATATCATTTCACACCCATTAGAACAGCTGAAACAAACAAAAAAGACTGACACTGGCTGTTGCGAAGGATCCAGAATACTTGAGACTCTCACATTGCTACTGGGCATGCAAAATACTACAACCACTTGAGAGAACTGTTTGGAAGTTAAACTTACATCTATTCTAAGAACTAGCAATTTCACTCTTAGCTATTTACCCAAGAGAAATGAAAACATATGTCCCCAGAAGAACCTTATTCATAATAGGCAAATATCAATCAGCCCAAATGTCCATCAACAGGATAATGGATAAATCGTGATCCATTCATACAATAGAATACAACTCACAAAAGAACAAACTACTGACACACACAACAATGTAAATCAGTCTCAAAAACATCATGTTCAGGGAAAGAAGGCAGATTCAAAAGGCCACATGCCATCTAATTCAATTTATATAAAATCCAAAAAAGGGCAAAACTAATCTATGATGATACGACTCAGAAAAAGTGGTTGTTTTGGGAGGGGACAGGGGCATGAAAAGGCTAGAAAGGGGCATGAGGGAACTTTCTAGAATAATGGTAATGATCTGTATCTTATTTTGCGTGGTCACATGAATGTATACAATTATTACAAGTCGATCTGTATTTCTTAATATGTTAATTACACAATTGAACATATTGCACACACTAGGCCGGGTGACTCAGTCTCTGTCCTCACAAAGTTGGCCATAGAGTGGAGGACAAGAGAAGTTGCCGCATCTAGATTATAAGAGAAATTAAATTATATTTATAATGTATTTGTGGAGTCTAATTCATTCAAATAGCATGTTGCATGACACACAACAAAATGTTTTCCATGAAGCCTGGAAACTACATGATCTGGACAAGGCTTTTAAGCATAAAGAACCTCTTTTGGTTTTCCTTCCCTACTTCTAGAGGGTGGCTGTACAGGAGTTGGCAGGTGGCTGTGAAGGGGTCATTCTTCTCTGGCAAAAGAGGCTTGGGTTAGTAAATTCTTCCTCCTCCGCCTT
>NW_007736046.1:24370-26085 GCF_000696425.1 Galeopterus variegatus
CTCTACTCTCTTTTAGCACTCAGAATTTTTAACCTTTTCTTCCTGCAACTCTCAGCTGAAGAACTGACCTCCTAGTGAAGTACTTGTCTCCTCTAGGTCACTGACCCACATTTGACTTCATCACACTTTGTGTGTACACACACAAGGCAATTATTTCTTGTATTGTAGACACTTGCTTGCTCCTCTGACTCTGGGCTCCAGGAGGGCAGAAATGAGGTCTCTATCTCACATGCAGTATGATCCCTTATGCATAGTACATGAGGGAACTTCAAAANGCGGGAGCGCTGCTGCGCTCCCAGCACCGCACTCTCCTGAGTGCGCCACAGGCTCGGCCCTGTCCTCACAAAGTTTGCCACAGAGTGGAGGACAAGAGATGTTGCCCCATTTAGATTATAAGAGAAATTAAATTATATTTATAATGTATTTGTGGAGTCTAATTCATTCAAATAGCATGTTGCATGACACACAACAAAATGTTTTCCATGAAGCCTGGAAACTACATGATCTGGACAAGGCTTTTAATGCATAAAGAACCTCTTTTGGCTTTCCTTCCCTACTACTTCTAGAGGGTGGCTGTAAAGGAGTTGGCAGGTGGCTGTGAAGGGGTCATTCTTCTCTGGCAAAAGAGGCTTGGGTTAGTAAATTCTTCCTCCTCCGCCTTGTTCACCTTCACCTCTGGCAAAAGAGGCTTGGGTTTGTAAATTCTTCCTCCTCCGCCTTGTTCACCTTCACTGTTTATTGTTTTGCCTTGTTTATCTGTGGCTGCCAGCCCAAGGCAGACCCTTGTCCTCTTTGTACTCCCCATAGGGATTAGGCCTCACTCAACACTCGGTAATGTTTTCGTTACTGATCCCAGAGCCGTCACAATATGACTAATGAAAACAGCAACCCTCCCCAGCACTCACAGTCCTGGTCCTGGAACCAGAAAGCAAAAATCCAAATTATTTTTTCCTTCGTTCTATTGATATGTTAGCTTTCTGTATTTGTATCCTAGGGCAATCCTGCTTTTTAATTTGTGATGTTCTAATTGATAGTGACATTGGCCGAAACTTAAAAACCACTGGACAGAAACCATTCCTCGCTCCCTGGGGCAATAGGATGGAGGGAAGTGTCCTGACACAGTTCACAAAAACTCAGTGGGACGCTGGGAGGAGAAGCCAAGAACAAGTCCTTTATCTGGGGCATTGTTTCTGTTTCTAAACCATTCTGTTGCATGTCCTCTTTTCACTCACAAATGGAATATTGTTCCCTTCTCTCTGCCAACAGACCCAAAAGAGAGAGGAGGAGGGGAATTTAAGAAACGGACCAGGAAAAGGGTATACAAAATGGTTCATTTTACAAGTTAAATACATAGAAACGAGAGAGGAAAAGACCTGTTCAGTTACATTGTTCCTCCCTCATTTGGGGCCGATTAAATCTCATGGAGCAGCTGGACGTGGTTTGCAAGAGAAGAGCTAGCACTTAGAGCTCCCCCTAACCTTTGCTTGTGTGCTCCCCATTCAGTAAAAACACTTAATACATGGGATTAAAGGTAGAAAGCAACCTAATTGATAATCCCCTGGAAACACCATTTGGTGTTTGTTCAGGTGCTATTGTCATTCCATCCCTAATTCCTTAAAATCAGTGGGGACTTCCCACTCGGAGATGAAATTCTCTTCTTGCTTTCCATATTGCAGTCTTTTAGAGATGAATCCTTCGAGATTTTTAGCCATCTG
>NW_007736046.1:27085-29682 GCF_000696425.1 Galeopterus variegatus
TTGTGTGTACACACACAAAGCAATTATTTCTTGTATGGTAGACACTTGCTTGCTCCTCTGAGTCTGGGCTCCAGGAGGGCAGAAATGATGTCTCTATCTCACATGCAGTATGATCCCTTATGCATAGTATATGAGGGAACTTCAAAAAGTTCATGGAAAAATGGAATTAAAAGATAAAAAATTTTAAAAAGCTTTATTTCTCAACATAACTCCATCAAGTTCAAGACACTTTTGTAAGTGATGATCCTGGCCATTTGGTCCATTTGTAAAGAACTGAGGGTCCTGAGAATTTAACTATATCAGTTCTTTTGCTTTGACTGAGCCACCTCCACTTCTTGATAGCCATGGCTTTGATTGTGCTTTGTCTTCGGGATTGTACTGGTAAAGCCATGTTTCATCTCCTTTTTCTTTAAAGAAATAATTCTGGATCTTGATCCCACTTGTTGAAAATTTCCATTGAAAGCTCTGCTCTTATCTGCGGCTGATCTGGGCACAACCATTTTGGTACCTGCCAAGCAGAAAGTTTGCTCAACTTAATTTTTTCAGTAAGAATTGTGTAAGCTGAGCCAATTGAGATGTCTTAGTGTTGGCTATAGTCTCTGCTGTTAATCATTGGTACTCTTCAATTAGGATGCAAAGAAGATTAATTTTTCCTCGCAAATTAATGTGGATGGTCTACCACTGCAGGCTTCACCTTCAACATTATCTTATCCCTTCTTAAAATGAGTTATCCATATTTAAACTGCTGGTTTGGGGAGGGTAGTGTCTCCACAAACTTTTCATAAAGCATCAGTAATGTCACCATTCTTCCACCCAAGCTTCACGGTAAGTTTAATGTTTGTTCTTGCTTCAATTTTAGCAGAATTCATGTTGCTCTGATAGGGGCTCTTTACAAATTGATGTCTTATCCTTCTCAAAATAGATCCTGTTCAGACATGTTATAACAAGTTAGTACAAGTTTATTTTGGTACAAAAAATTTTTGAAATCCATGCATAGTTTTTTCATAATACACATATATTTTCCATGAACTTTTTGAAGACTCCCCTCGTACAAATCACACTACACATACATGTTCATTGAATCTAGCTATTTGGAGGTCACTATGTATTTTTATTATTATTATGAAACTGAAGAAGTCAGAAACAAACTGCAGTGAGTGCAAGAGTGAGAAGGTATGAAGAAAATAGCGGTGGTGAGCGAGGGCAACTCTTTCAGCAACTTGATTATTTGAAAAAATAGAGATAGAAAAGTCAATGGGAGTGGAATAAGAAATCATGATAAAAGTAAGGGCTTGGGGATTGTTGAGAACTGAGCACGTGTGGCGGTGAAGAGGAGCCAGCAGAGAGAGAAACTGAAGGCAGAAGAGAGAAGCCACAGCAAAGAGATCAAGGTCTTGAGGGAGACAGAAGGAGCTGGGGTTAAGAGTGCAGTGTGAGAGTGAATTTTGGAAAAGAATAAAATGCCACTCATTGTGAGATAATAGGATGAAGGAGAGGATGACAAAATGAAAAGGAAGGAAGAAGAGAGTATTAATAGAACACAACTGAGTGGAAGTAAGTAAGTCAGAGCTTCACCTTGATATACTTTAATAAAGCGGCTTTTGCTGGGAGTAAGGAAGTCAGGGCAAGTCCTGGAGGGCTTGACAGGCGAGGAGTGTTGGAGAAGTGGGTGGGCGAACAGCGCAGCTGCCAGGATCCTCCGTGAAGCTCTTCCCATGCCCGCTTCTCAGCTCCCCTCACCCAAAACGCTCCCCAGTCTATATTAACCGATGCAGACACAAAATAGCTAAGCTAGCAAAATAGACAAAATGAAGAACTGAAACCAATAGGTTCAGGTTGGCCCAGTAAAAGTCCCTAGTAGGTTTCATTTATTAAGTCAGGCATCCTAAGACATTAATATTCACCTCTCTGGGACAAACTTTTAGGTCTGTGCTTCCAAATCAGTAAACAAATGACTTAAATACGAACAGGATATGGGAGAGGAGGGAGAAACAGAGTCACCAATGGGCAAACGAGCGGACAAGATGCCATCGACTACGACAGGAACATGGAAGGAGGACATCGTTCTCCAGCCGTGATGTAGATGAGGATCGGTGTGAAAATCTCATACCAGTTCCCCAGAGCAGCCCTGCCCAGCACGGTGGGCGCACGGCTCCCTCGGCTGCAAACACTCACAGTGGCTTTGTCTGTGGTAATTGAAAGCCCAGTTTGGGCTCACACATGTGTACTCGTGTGCTATCTGTCAGGGTTTTAATCTTTCCTTCCTTCTTTGCCTGGCCGATCTTTCAATCTGACAACAGGAACAAACAGAACTCTGTGATTTGATTTTCTTTCTTTTTTTTTTTTTTAAGCTACAACAAGGCTTTTTACATAATCTTCAACAATAACTGGCCTTTGAGTGTCTGGGCACAGGCTGTACTTTGCTCTCGGAGACGTTTATCTTCCACGCTTAGATGAAAAGATAAGCATTTGTCTATAGATAAAGCATTAAGCAGCTAATACAGCGCTGGCAGCCTGTTCTCCCTTCTGCTGCTCTGTTCAGCCATTACAAGTGCCCGACCTCAGGATCCGCCTGGGCTGTCTTAATCCCACTTCAC
>NW_007736046.1:30980-31376 GCF_000696425.1 Galeopterus variegatus
GCGGGAGCGCCTCCGCACTTCCCAAGCGGCGCACCAGCGCAGTGCGCCACCGGGCCGGCCCGAGGGTCTCATTTTATAAATCATCTCATGCTTTCCAACCAAATTACCTAGAGGATTCACCACCATTTCCATAATGTGAAACTCATACAGTGTGAGATGAGAAGGTCTGCTCATAGTTTACTATTTCTCTTAACGAGAGCAGGGCCCTGTCTGTCTTGTTCACCATTGTACAGTGCCTGTCACGTAGTAGGTGCTCAGTAAATACCTGCTGAATAGATGAATGTTCAGGAACAGACTACCCTACAGGGAGACTAGGTGGCTCTTCTCTCATAAAAGGCGAGGTGAGGCCTCAATGAAAACTGAAATTTCACCAACGAGAGAAGAATTCTTTATTTT
>NW_007736046.1:31433-33925 GCF_000696425.1 Galeopterus variegatus
CAGATTGGTATGTTGTTTTCGAGGGTCTCGTTTTATAAATCATCTCATGCTTTCCAACCAACTTACCTAGATAGAGGATTCACCACCATTTCCGTCATGTGAAGCTCATACAGTGTGAGATGAGAAGGTCTGCTCATAGTTTACCATTTCCCTTAACAAGAGCAGGGCCCTGTCTGTCTTTTCACCATTGTACAATGCCTGTTGCATAGTAGGTGCTCAGTAAGTACCTGCTAAATAGATGAATGTTCAGAAACAGATTACCCTACAGGGAGACTAGGAGGCTCTTCTCGCATAAAAGGTGAGGTGAGGCCTCAATGAAAACTGAAATTTCACCAAGGAGAGAAGAATTCTTTATTTTCACGGGAAGCCTAAGTGCCTGGATCTCAAAGTAACAATTCTGTTTGCAGAACATAAAATAGAATATGAAATAGTGTCCTGTGCAGAGCTATGCTCCTCAAACTGCAGTCTAAAGCAGCAGCGTGTTGGAATTATATGAAACCACAGGATCTCCATGAACATCAGTTTTCCTAGATAAAATAATAAAAAACATTTTTTTTTCCTTTTTTTGTCTTTTATCGTGACCGGCAACGGATCGCAACCCTCAGTTTCGCGCCCGTACCAGACCGGACCGGGACCGGCAACGGGATCGCAACCCTCGGTGTTGCCCCCGCACCTCGCTCAGCCAGTGAGCGGGAACCAGTCTGCATGTGGGATCCGAACCCTCGGCGGGAGCGCTGCCACACCTCCCAAGCAGCGCACTGTAGCAGTGCACCACCGGGCCGGCCCCTAAAAAACATTTTTATATTTAAAAAAATGTATACATTATAAAGCAGAATGCAAAATTAGCACAACTTTGAAAAATAAGTGAGACTTCGAGGTTTTGTGGGAGAGTGCAATGCAGACAGCAGAGGACCGAGGCCTGCAACCAGAAGGAGTCCACTCCAGCAAGTCAGCAAACGACTTTGGAAAAGTGACTTTACCTCTGGTCTCGTCTCCCCACTCATGAGAAGGGAATTGGACTAGATGGTCTCTAATGCCTCTTCCAACCTTCAAAGGCTCTGACGATAATTCCACAGGAAATGGTGAAAACTACTCTTATCTAGTTGTGTCTTCTGACATAGTTTGTCATTGTCCTGACCTGCTCCCTGGCCCTCCCGGTGCCTTGCAGTAACTGCAGAGGATGGGAGGAAACCTCCAAGACCAGAAACTCTAAGATACAGCATTTTCCATTTCCCCCTCTTCCCTCCCTTCTCTCTCCTTCTCTCTCTCTCTCTCTCTATAGTATTACATATAACATATAATTATATCTTATATAAAATAATATATTATACAACATAATCTTATAAACATAAATGCTTCCAGTGAACCCAGCTGACTCCTTTGGCTACCGCATGGCCTTAAACCTCTTCTCTGTGTCCGCAGCACAGTTCTCGGCACGCCCGTCTGCCCACCTTGCGTCTCATTCCACCCCATCCTGCTCACCCTCACCTGAGCTGCTTCCTGTGCCCTCACCTCTGTGTCTGGCCCTCACTTCCTCTTGCTAAATTCCTCCCTCCAGTCCTGTGGCTTCTGGGCGATCGTCATTCTGTTCCCACTTTTCTCAGCACTCCTGTCTACAGAGCATGTACAAATGGGGCATGCACACACGTTTGTGGAATCGATTTTCTGAATGTTCAAATATTATTTTATACCTAATGTTATTGCAAAGTAACCCTACTTCTTCTGAAAAGCTTTCTCTTTAGGAGAGATAAGTCTCTGGCCAAACCGAAATTAGGATAAAGCAAAAATGGCTAAAACATAACAAAATTTCTCCCTCTTCCTCCCCCACAAAGAAGAACCTTCCAAGGATGATAAACTTTCCCAAATTCTGCTGATAGCTTCTCCATATCCCAATATCTGTCTCCACCTGTCAACTTCTAACCATGCCTCAAGGCCCACCTGGAATGTCTGCTCTTACATACAGCTTTTCTAAATCACTGCTGTTGGAAATGTTTTCTCCTCCCACCCTACCCTGAGAACCATGTGCTGTTATGACTTTTCCTATACTTATCTCCCTCATATGACATTGTAGATATTGATAATTCTACTCAAAAATAAGCTCCTCAAAGGGCAGGATCTTTTTATTTTCTTTTCTATATGCACCAAAGAACCTATTTGTTGAGTGACTGATAACCATAATTTCCATAGAAAGCTTCAATGCCAGACCCTGGCAAAAATGCGTTATAATCACTGTTTTTCTAGAGGAATCTTATCTCTACTATCATAACAAATTTAATCTAAGAGGTTTTTTTAGTGCCCTGTTTGATATTGAGGAAGACCATTAACAGCAATTACAGAACTGCAATGAAGTGCTGGTATAGTCCCCAATTATCCAAATTGACTGGTCCTAAAATATTCATCCATTCAACAAATATTTGTTGAGCACCTACTATGTACCAAGCACTATTCTAAGCACTGGAGACATAGCAGTGAACAAAACAAAGCAGTGAAGA
>NW_007736046.1:34550-36595 GCF_000696425.1 Galeopterus variegatus
CCTAAAATATTCATCCATTCAACAAATATTTGTTGAGCACCTACTATGTACCAAGCACTATTTTAAGCACTGGAGACATAGCAGTGAACAAAACAAAGCAGTGAAGAAAAAAAAATCCTTACCCTCATGGAGCTTACATTCTAGAGGAGGGGAGACAGACAATAAGCAAAGTAAATAAGTCCATCATATTATATAATAGTTCATAAGTGCTATGAAGAGAACTAAAACAGGGAAAGGGGTGGGGAGTGTGGGAGAGGGGTTGTCATTTTAAATTAGGGTGGTCACAGTAGGACTATTTGAAAAGGTGACATTTGAGGAAATGAAGATACAAGACATGTGGATGTCCAAGTAGTGGAGGGAAGGGCTCGTTCAGGGCAGAGCAACCAGTGAATGCAAAGGCCCTGAGGGCAGGGGCTCAGTGGGTTTGAGGAACAACACGGCCAGTGCGCCTGGAGTGGAGGGTTGATGGAAAAACTAGTGGGAATGAAGTCTGAGAGCTAAGGGGGTGGTACACAGGGCAGGGTCTTGTCCACCTCTCTGGGGACTTTGGTGTTTCCTCTAAGAGAGATGGAGCATGGTGATCAGAGGAATGACACAGTTTGACTTGGGTCTTAAAATGATCACTCTGGCTTCTGTGTTAAGAAAGTCTGTAAGGGGCAGAGGTAGCCACAGGGAGAGCACTTAGGAAGCAAGTGCAGTCATTCAGGTGAGAGATGGCGGGGTTGGGCCCAGGTGACAGAAGTAGAGGTGATGAGAAGTGGGCGGATGCTGGGTCTGTTTTGAAGGTAGGGCCAAAAGGATTTACTGTGAAATCAGAAATGGGGTATACTTGGGAGGGGGTCAAGGGTGATTCCAAGATCTGTGGCCTAAGCAACTGGCCAAATGGAGTGGGGACAGAAGGCTGTGGGAGGTTGGAGGTGAAGGGAATCAGAAGTTCATTTCAGGAGACAGTGAGTTCTGCAGTGCTGACTGGACATCATAATGGAGTAGATGCTGAGAAAATGGTTATATGTATACATGTGTGGAGTTCTGCAAAGGTTCAGGCTAGAAATCCAAACTTGGGATTGAAGCCACATGGCCACACAAGATCGTTTGAGTGAGTGTAGATAACAGAGATAATAGGTGTAAGGACTGAGTCCTGGGAACTCCAACTTTACCACACGGGGAAAGTGGGCAGTGAAAACATGCTTGCACGTCTTCAATCTATTTCTAAATTATATTCTCCAAATCCCTAACATTAGGAGGCTCCTCTGGAACAAATCTAGTGGGATCCTTCTGCACTAAGGCCAACTTCTGTAACTGGCAGCTCCTTAGCTACATTTTTGTAGAAAGTCACCTCAGAAGTGGCTACTAAAATTGTCTGTTGGGCTTATGGGCTCCGTATTCAAATCCTACCTCTCTCTTTGCTTTCGAGGGGAAAACAGGAGGAATGGAGAGAGGGCATTACTTGACCCCTTCAAAAATATTTCCCAGAGTAAAGCATTTCTGGAATGCTCACCCACAAGATGCATATTTGAACACTAAGATATGTAAGTTATCTTATCCTGGTAATTAAGATACTGATCACTTTTATTTAGAAAGATATAAACAGGACCAATACATCTACCCTTGGCAGGATTCTTCACAGATTACATGGTAACCTTGGGCCCTGAAGCCAACTGAGTCAGAAATTCTCTTATTTCAAAGGAGGCCTTTTATTTATTTATTTATTCAAAAGCTCATTTATAAACTTCTAAACTTCTATTCCACTTACACTTGACCTACTTGCTTTTTTAACAATTATACTTAGATTACTCATGAACATTTTATGAGATTTTTTTTTTTTTTTGGCGGTTGACTGACGCGGGGATCCGAACCCCTACATCGGTGTTATAACACTGCACTGTAATCAACTGAGATAACCGGCCAGCCCAAAGGAGGCCTTTTAATATCTATTTTTTCATGTATGTTTGTTCCTGACCCTTGAGGTTTGAACATCATGAATTTTTTTTAAATATGAAAACTATATTAAATAAAAGTTCTAAACTGTTGTCTGACTGCCCCCA